>NW_022437004.1:8290765-8407690 GCF_009761245.1 Sapajus apella | reverse complement strand
AAACTTCATATGGAACCAAAAGAGAGCCCGCATAGCCAAGTCAATTCTAAGCAAAAAGAACAAAGCGGGAGGCATCACACTACCAGACTTCAAACTATACTGCAAGGCTACAGTAATCAAAACAGCATGGTACTGGTACCAAAACAGAGATATAGACCAATGGAACAGAACAGAGGTCTCGGAGGCAACACAACATATCTACAACCATCTGATCTTTGACAAACCAGACAAAAACAAGGATGGGGAAAGGATTCCCTGTTCAATAAATGGTGTTGGGAAAGCTGGCTAGCCATGTGCAGAAAGCAGAAACTGGACCCCTTCCTGACACCTTACACTAAAATTAACTCCAGATGGATCAAAGACTTAAACATAAGACCTAACACCATAAAAACCCTAGAAGAAAATCTAGGCAAAACCATTCAGGACATAGGTGTAGGCAAGGACTTCATGACTAAAACACCAAAAGCATTGACAACAAAAGCCAAAATAGACAAATGGGACCTAATCAAACTCCACAGCTTCTGCACAGCAAAAGAAACAGCCATTAGAGTGAATCGGCAACCAACAGATTGGGAAAAAATTTTTGCAGTTTACCCATCAAACAAAGGGCTGATATCCAGAATTTGCAAAGAACTAAAACAGATTTACAAGAAAAAAAGTAACAAGCCCATTCAAAAGTGGGCAAAGGATACGAACAGACACTTTACAAAAGAAGACATACATGAGGCCAACAGACATATGAAAAAATGCTCATCCTCACTGGTCATCAGAGAAATGCAAATCAAAACAACATTGAGATACCATCTCACGCCAGTTAGAATGGCTATCATTAAAAAATCTGGAGACAACAGATGCTGGAGAGGATGTGGAGAAATAGGAACACTTTTCACTGTTGGTGGGAGTGTAAATTAGTTCAACCATTGTGGAAGACAGTGTGGTGATTCCTCAAGGACCTAGAAATAGAAATTCCATTTGACCCAGCAATCCCATTACTGGGTATATATCCAAAGGATTACAAATCGTTCTACTATAAGGACACGTGCACACGAATGTTCATTGCAGCACTGTTTACAATAGCAAAGACCTGGAACCAACCCAAATGCCCATCGATGATAGACTGGATAGGGAAAATGTGGCACATATACACCATGGAATATTATGCAGCCATCAAAAACAATGAGTTTGGGTCATTTGTAGGGACATGGATGAACCTGGAAACCATCATTCTCAGCAAACTGACAGAAGAGCAGAAGATCAAACACCACATGTTCTCACTCATAGTCGGGTGTTGAACAATGAGAACACATGGACACAGGGAGGGGAGCACTACACACTGGGGTCAGTTGGGGGGAAATAGGGGAGGGACGGTGGGGGGTGGGGAGCTGAGGAAAGATAGCAAGGGGAAAAATGCCAGATGTAGGTGATGGGGAGGAAGGCAGCAAATCACACTGCCACGTGTGTACCTATGCAACAATTTTGCATGCTCTTCACATGTACCCCAAAACATAAAATGCAATAAAATAAATAAATGGGGAAAAAAAAAAAGAAAGTCATGTGGTAGGTAAATCTATATAGTGTTTATGTCCCAAACATGAGACACCCCATGGTACCTGATCCAGGCTGGCTAGAAATCTATATTTCCACCCAAATAAGTGAGTAGGGCATAATGTTTTGTTGCTATACAAGTTACTATTAATCATTTTTAAAATAACTACCTCACTCAAAGATAGGCGAGTGATGTAGAACAAGGTAACCATAGTAAATAAAATTAAGAAGAGGCTCTCAGACATCTTACTCCATAAGTCATGATCTCTTAAGTAGTTTCTTTTTCTTTTCTAGTATTTTATTTTTCTGATGCTTCTCCTTTTATTTTTCTGAGGCTTCAATATATTGTTGACCCTGGCTTAAATTAATACATCAGATTATGTTGAAGAAGGCAGAGATTTACTGGAGAGGGACTTAAGGAAACTTTTTATTGTTGATTAAAATGCTCTATTTCTTAATTGGGGTGGTAGTTACATGAGTTTAAGCCATTTAACTGTACTTTTAAGATCTGTACAAGTTACTTTATGTAAATCTCATTTTTTAAAAAGTATTGGGAGAAAAAGACAGGTTAGCAAGTTCATAATATTTTCATAAGATTCCTGGGATTTTTCTGAATTTGAGCTGAATATGCTCTCAGCTTAAAGATTGAAGGGAATTTATTCTTTTATAAAATATGTAAGCCTTGTTACTGCTTTATTTGTATAACAACAAATATTGGCAAGGAAAAAATATAGGTTTCAAGTGTCTTCAAATGGCACCAACCTGTCTCTGTGAATGAAATGATAACAGAATGGAAGAAAACCAAATCTTCACTTAGGAAAAATTATTTTTAGCCTAAAAGCTCAGCCTACCATTGTCTGTTAATATTAGCCAAAAGAAAAAAAAATGATCAATAATTCAAGTACATCTCATTTTATACAGAGTGAGTAGTTACTCAAATATATATATATTTTTTGAAACGGAGTCTCACTGTTGCCTAGGCTGGAGTGCAATGATGTGATTTCAGCTCACTGCAACCTCCACCTCCTGGGTTCCAGTGATTCTCTTGCCTCAGCCTCCTGAGTAGCTGGGACTACAGGCATGTGCCACCACGCTTAGCTAACTTTTTGTATTTTTAGTAAACACAGGGTTTCACCATGTTGGCCAGGCTGGTCTTGAACCCCTGACCTCAAGTGATCCGCCCATATCAGCCTTCCAAAGTGCTAGAATTTCAGGCATGAGCCACTGAGGCCAGCCGTTATTCAAATAATTTTTAATGACTAAACAAACTCACTATTTCAAATAATTTTATGATGATATTTATTTTTGGCAAAGTGAGGGACCTGTAGTGATAGGGGCAGTCTAGTATTCTTTATATATCACTTTTATTTTATTATTATTATTTGTAGAAACAGCGTCTTGCTATGTTGCCCAGGCTGGTCTCAAACTCCTGGCCTTGAATAATCCTCCTGTCAGCGTCCCAAAGTGCTGGGTTTACAGGTGAGCCACCATCCCCAGACTGTATATCACTTTTTAGATGCACATTTTTAAAAATATTGTAACATCTCTGAAATCAAGATGCTCCATACCATCAATGGCATCTTACCTTGGCATTAGCCAGGCAGCAGACAGGATGGCTTGCATATGCATTATTTCATCATTTTCCTTGATGACTTGATTTCTGAGATCATGAAGGCCCCAGCATGAAATCTTATAGAGTGGCAGAATGACTATTAACATCTTGGAAAGAAGTCCTGGAGGTATTAGTAGAGTTTTTGGGGGCAGTTGTTTATTTGTTTGTTTGTTTCTTAAAAAAAGCAGTTTCACCAATGCTGTCAAAGAAACAAAGGATATACATATGGAATAATACGGACACCCATGCCTCTGAGCTGAAACGTGGTTCACAGACATGGAATGTTAACAAGTTTTGATAATACTTTAGCTAAGTATTTGACTGATATCTTCCTTTCTATGTATCAATAATAATGCCATTTGATCAAATACATCTAAATAAATCTAAAAGAGATTTTTCAAGAAGTATAAAATAAAAATTTCAAATGATAAATAAGCCAGAGTATAATCGACAGCTATTTTCTTTTGTAGAGCTATATAATATAGTGGTCCATCTCACAATTGATGGCATCTTAGATTATATGAAAACTTACATTTGTCAGTTGGCTTTGTGTCTGTTGGCTTTTCAGCCAGGGCTATGGTGAAAGAGTAGGGAGGAAAAACTTGTAATTAAATAATATCTTAAATGTCTAACAATAACAGTACCATTTATTGAGTAGTTCCTATAGGTCAAGTTATGCTAAGAGCATTATGTACATTATTGCATGTTATTCTCCCCAAAAACCCTGAAAGGCAGTTATTATTGAAACTTTATTCCTTGAGGGACATTCAATAGCATGTTCAAGGTAAAGTTGCAAAGAAGAATTTGAATGTAGTTTTGAGTGACCCCCCCCAAAGCTCTTAATTTCTGTACAGTAACTTCCCTTACCCCACCACCAACATTCCTAGTAGTTCAGTGAAAGCTTAAAGAAGGTGCTAAGAGCTAGAAAGAGATAGAGAGAATGAGAACCCCAGCAACGCTCTGTCACTGTTCAGGTTGTTCTTAAAGTCAGCTTTATCCTTGATTTGGTGGTGCAGCTCTTTCTTCAATTATGTGAGATACGTTAGAATCCTAATATCAAAGCATCCTCTTTTTTTTGCCTTAGCGAGTTCTATTTGGGATTTTATCCCTTGCAACCAAAAGCATATCATTGTAATCATTCACAGTTTTAATACATCTATATATTTTACTAGTAATAATAAAATATTACTTTTCACACACCTCTAACAGCCAGATTTGAGCCCTGCTGTATCAATTCTTTAAAAGTGCAGAATGAAGCTGGCTATTTCCGTTACAAGTCTGTGGCTTTGGAAGCATCTGATTCTCCGAAGGATTAAACTTGCCCTAATCAAAACTGGGAAAGAAGCAGTAAAATAAGCACAAAGAACTTGGACCATGAGTCAGCTCAGTTTTCCCGAGCAGCTCTGTTTTAGTGCAAATTGCTTAACTTTGATGGAACTCAGTTTCCTCCATTGTAAAAGATGTAAAAGATGCAAATTGCACAATGATTTCTGAGAACCTTCCTGGTTTTTAAAATTCTTTCCTCGTGCACAGACTAAAGTCATCCAGACATTGCATGTGTTACATGTGAGTATATCCGGTGGATTTCATGGTCCATTTCACTCCCAGCTTGTTTGATCATATGTATTTTCTCCTTAATAGAATTCAAATTCAGTATTATCTAGTGATATGTTTAACAAAATTAAATGAAGACAATGCCATTTTGCTCAGTGGTGAGAATTTCTAAGAACTACAAAACACCTATGGATGAAATAAAAGAATAAACTGATGTTTTAAATCTTATCTCCAGGAACTACCTCATGGTAGTTTTTCTACTACAAGACTTGTGACTGGGGAAAGGAAAAATCGCTAAGTTCTGAAATGGTGCAGAGAGTTTCTGTTCTTACCCCAGAATAACAACATATTTCCCTGCAGTTGAAGTCAGGTCTTCAAAGCTAGACAATGAGAAGGAAACTGAAATGTTCTTGTTTTTCCTTATGGACTATGGATTTTAATTTTTTTTGTTTTGTTTGTTTTGTTTTGTTTTTTGAAATGGAGTCTCGTTCTGTTGCCCAGGCTGGAGTACAGTGGCACAATCTCAGCTCACTGCAATCTTCCCCTTCCAGGTTCAAGCAATCTCATCTCTCAGACACCTGAGTAGCTGGGATTACAGGCATACACCACCATGCCCACTAATTTTTGTGTTTTTTGTAGAGACAGGGTTTTGCTATGTTGGCCAGGCTGGTCTCAAACTCCTGACCTCAGGTGATCTGCCTGCCTCTCAAAGTGCTGGGATTACATCAGGCGTGAGCCATAGCACCCAGCTTGATTTTAACTTTTATTACCAAATCGGATGTGTGATTGCTTTTGTCACTAAAATAATGACCTTTTTTAGGCCCACATTATAAGTAATTTGAAATTATACAAAATGTTTGTGTACTCAATCTTAGCCAATTGATACAATTTTACAAATCAAAAACTAGATTCCTTAGCTAAAATGTTGACTTGGAAAAACAAAGCATAGGATGCAATTTGGAAATTATTATATTATTGTTTCTCTCAAAAGCACAAATCATTTTTTCCAACAAAAGTAGAATTGATTCAATAAAGTACCTTAAAGTTATAATTTATTTGAGGAGATATGACTCAATATATTTTTATATTTAATGGTATCATGTAATTTACTGAAAGAACCATTTCCAAAGTCAGTAACAAATAGGGCTTGGAGTTTTTTATAGCTTTGTATTATAACCTACTTATAAGATGTTTAACCTACTTATACTCAAGCAGATATTCAGGGGTATGATTTCCGTCATGTGTTCATTACTTTGGGTAACACTTTAAGAAAGGGAAAGCAAGGAAAATACAAAACTACATTTACTGAATGCTAATTATGTCCACTGTTTTAACTGTTTGCACCAGCAGATGGGCGTCCACAGAATGAATACAGGAATGTCTGTCTGTCTGTGTATACTCTGTGAAGGGATACACCAGCATTACCTGCTGATTCAGGATAGCCAGTATGCCTTCTGTAAGAGGAAAGTTTGCATTTCAAAATCCACCGTGGTAAATCCTTGGCTGCCCACACTCATATCCTCAGACATCAGGGAATGTTCGTCATCCACATGTAGTGAGTCCTGGCTATGGTGCTAGTTCCAACAGTATGTACATGGCTGTGACTGCCGGGAGAAAGCTGACTCAGCATGGC
Organism: Sapajus apella; assembly: GCF_009761245.1. Classification (NCBI taxonomy): domain Eukaryota; kingdom Metazoa; phylum Chordata; class Mammalia; order Primates; family Cebidae; genus Sapajus; species Sapajus apella. The sequence continues at coordinate 8,401,346 of NW_022437004.1, read as the reverse complement.
TCTCCAGTCGCTAGCAGTGGTGATATTCACAATATTGAACAGCGAATGCAGCTTGGGGCCTGACCAATCTAACAAACAGAGGTATAAACATCTCTGCCGGCTGCCGGAGTGCACCCTGGCTGAGTGTCAGCCCCAGCAATTGCATGTCAGCTTGAGCAACCAGTGCAACTTTAGAGTTTACAAATACACTTAAAAGCATATTATCTCAATTAGTGCCCCAGAATTCTATTATATAGGTATTATTACTTTTCTCAATTTATGGATGAGAAAATTGAGGCTTACAGAGCTCAAGTAATTTGCCCTAGGGTCACACAACTAGTAAGTGGTAGAACGTACATGGACCATGGCTGACCAGCACAACCAATTTGTTTTCTTCTGCAGTTTCTCTTCCATTCACAATGCTAATTATAGAGAAAAGAAACTCTATACTACCTATTCAGAAGTCAGAAAATGAAAAGTCACAATTAGACCAGGTGCAATGGCTCATGCCTATAATCCAGCATTTTGGGGGGCTGATGAAGGAGGATCACTTGAGCCAAGAAGTTCAAGACCAGCCTGAGCAACACAGCAAGACTCTGTTTCTAAAAAAAAAAAAAAATATTAAAAATACACATACACCTGTGGTCTCAGCTATTCAAGAGGCTGAGTTGGGAGAATCACTTGAGCCCCAAAGGTTGAGACTGTAGTGAGCTGTCCTCACACCACTACTCTCCAGCTTAGCTGGCAGAGCAAGACCCTGTCTCAAAAATAAAAAATAAAATAAAATGTTGATCCAGTACTTCAGCTTTGTGTTATTCAAATCACTCAGTTACGAGGAGTTTCCACTATATGACTTTTTACTTGGCCTGTGGAAATGTTAATGACTGTGCAAAGAAATATGTGAATAAGGCACTTTCAGTATTATTTTTGTGAGGCTCTTCTCTGCTCTCAACTTCTGCTGCTGTCAGCATGTTAATCTGTATTGAAAAAAATGAACCAAATAGCTAGCTTCCTGGATAAAATTTATCCTATGAGTTTAATCTTAGTAAGCAAGGCGTGAAGTCATTCAGTCTTTTTAAGGATTAAAAATCCATTTATCCTGAGGAGACAACATAAAACTCTGATGCATAAATATTCCAAATAATTTATGTAGAACCTCACCCTCAAGGAGGTCGAGTACAATTGTCCACTCCTTAAGGACAGGCTTTACATGGTGGCTTCCATCCATGAGGACAGTATGAAAGGAGAAGGAGGAAGGGAGAGTAACTTCACAGTGGAGAAACCTGACAAACAGTACGTCGGCCATGTGATCAAGGTCAACATCAACAGTTGTAAGTCATGTTGGCAGTATGTACCCTTGATGTGAGGGGATTAAAGTGATACTTCCGTGGTCTTCCTTGCCCAAACCCATAACCGCAGTTTAATTGTGAGAAAAGCGTCAGACAAATTCCAGTTCAGATACATTCTACAAAGTGCCTGACCAGTTCTCCTCCAAGCTATCAAGGTTATCAAAAACAAGAATAATCAGAGAAATTGTCACAGTAAAGAGGAGACCATGAAAAGATAAACTTAGGCACATGATAATTTCAGAGTTTATTTGAGCAGTCAGCGATTCATGAATCAGGCAGCACCATACCACATGTGGCTGGGCTCCATAGAGGGGATATGAGGGGAACGCGTTTATGAAATGTTCACAGAAGCAACACAAAGAAAACGTTTGACTGGTTAAAGTGAGACAGTAGCCTTCAAGTCCCTAGTTGGCAGTTTCTGATGAGTAAAATTACTCTGAGTTGGGTTTCAAGGTTTGCTTAGATAGAAACCCAGAACAAAGATCCCTCTGAGCCTAATGGCTTCCCAGTGACATTTTTTAACATAACTAAATGTTATGTATCCTGGATGGGATCCTGTAATAAGGAAAGAATATTAGGTAAAAACTAAGAAAATCTGAATACAGTGTACATTTTAGTTAATAATAACGTATGAATATTGCTTCATTAATTATAACAAATGTATCATATTAATGTTAAAATATTAATAGAAGGGGAAATTGGGTGCAAGGTGTATTAGAATTCTCTGTACTGACTCTGCAACTTTTCTGTAAATCTAAAATTGTTTTGAGATATAAAATTTATTTTTAAAATGATTCACTTAGCATTTTGGCATTTCAATAGTTGATCGTGATATACTTGTCCCTTGGTTAACCCAAAATTCTTAAAGAGACAGATAATAAAAGTTAGGCTGGAATTCCTCAGAGCCACACTTTCTTCTGAGGAAGCCTACCTGCGACATCATCACTCCCCCCCCCCCCCCCCTCCTCCCAGCCCCCCCCCCCCCACAGTATCGCCTCACAGTATCCTTTCACAGCCAAGGTTCCCACAAGACAAGTACAGCTGTTCCTCCCTATCTCTGGAGGACACTGGTTCCAGGACCTTCCTGTGATACCAAACTCCAGGAGTGCTCAAATCCGTGATATAAAATGGCATAGTATTTGCATATAACCTGTGCACATCCTCCCATATATTTTAAATCACCTCCAGGTTACTTATAATGGCTAATACAATGTAAATGCTATGTAAATAGTTGTTATACTGCATTGGTTAGGGAATAATGAAAGAAAAAATGCTGTACATGTTCAATATAAGCACAATTTAAAAAATATTTTCCATCTGAGGTTGGTTGAATACTGAGGACCAACTGCAGTCTCTACTTCACCTCTCACTCACTCTTCAATCCACTGCAGTCATGTATCCACCCAACAAGCACTCAGAGCCCACATCCTCAGTCTTCATTTTACTTAACCTGAGGAAGATTGAAAGTACTGATCACTCACTACTTTAAACTTCCAGTTTCCTTACCACAGTCTCCTTAGTTCTCCTGTTGTCGCTCCTTCTCATTTACTAACATAGCAAGATACTCAGCTTTCACCATTTTTTATTTTTGCCTATTAAAAGGTAATAGAAATTGAGCTTCTTGTTCAGAAGTGTTACATGAATAAACCTCTAAGTTATACAAATAGGTGAGTGTCAGCATAAGAGGACGTTCCCCATGGAATGCCTTCTTCCTTTCTGCCAGAGTAATGGATCCAACTTGTTCAATCACAAGTATGTTCCTGGTGGTCTGTGGCTAGAGAGCGTTGGCAATTTTTGTCCTCTATATAAGTAAAATACTAAACACATTTATTTTATTGCTTATGTGATTAAGTGACTTTAAGTAAGATAAAGAATAAGAGGAAGTCACCTGATATTTGATCTGTACATTGGCACACAGCCAGTACTTACAAAGTAATTAAACATTGCTTTATGTTGCCTATTATCCTGTTGAATCGTTTCAGCATGTTTTTTGATATTACTTATGCTATTGCATATTAAACATTTACACTAAACAAGGGATTTCTCCAGGCAGAAGGAAGATTTTGCCTTGTTTTAAGAGAGTGCAAATAGGGGTCTGATTAGATGTAGCTCAGGGGCTGCTCACACATACATTTTGGAAGTCTGAGCTTAGGGATCGCATTTACAGTGTGTATTGCAGGATGCATACAGCGCTTCAGACAGTGAGAAGATACAGATACTGAGCTAATCTGTGGAAGCAAGAGCCCATGGTTCCTTTCAGAGGGGTTTGCCCCGGTTACATCAACTCTTCCTTTATCATCTTCTACCTCAGTAAGTCTACAAATAAATATAGACAGCATCTTTGTGCAGGTGGGTTTTCTGTGGAAATTAGAGAAGGACAAAGTTTCACCTCTGGGTTCTTTCGACAAACTGGGAAAGTCTGGATTTTTGTAGGCTATTGAACTGGGGTTGTGTTTCAAGCCAATTCTGTCTAGATCTTAAAAGAAGGGAGAAATTCCAGGTTGGCATCTGTGTTGTTCATGTCATCTGAAAATCAATGGAAACTTTTTTGAACTCAAGTGGAGAATGGAAGTGGCTGCAACTTGACTATGAACTCTTGGAGGAGGAACTCTTCTGGTATAGTTCTGCTCTGTGTCCCCACCCAAATCTCATGTTGAATTGTAATCCCCAAGTGTCAGAAGAGGTACCTGGTGGAAAGTCATTGGATCATGGGGGCAAATTTCTCCCATGCTGTTCTTATGATAGTGAGTGAGTTCTCACAGATCTGATGGTTTAAAAGTGTGTGGCAGTTCTCCGCTTGCTCTCTCTCATGCTACGTCATGGTAAGATATGGCAGCTCCCCCTTTGCCTTCCGCCATGATTGTAAGTCTCCTGTGGCCTCCTAGCCATGCTTCCTGTACAGCCTGTGGAACTGTGAGTCAATTAAGCCTCCTTTCTTCATAAATTACCTGGTCTCGGGTAGTTCTTTGTAGCAGTGTGAGAACAGACTAATATATCTTCCCAATCCTTGCTATTCAAATTCTAGTCCAAGGTGCCACAGGCTTGGCATCACCTGGCAGTGTATTAGAAACACAGATTTCCAGGATCAACCACAGACCTACTGAATGAGAAGCTACGTTGAATAAAATCCTCAATGCACCTTGAGAAGCACTGCAAGTCCCTCACTGCACCTTACTCACTGAGGAGGAGAAAAGACAGAAGGAGAGAAAGAAGGAGGCAATCTTATTTAAAAACTCTTACATTAGTGTTGTAAATAAATATTTTAAGTATTATTATTTTAGTAAATAAGTACTGATTTTAATGAGTAGTTTAAGACTTCATAAACAAGAAAATATTTTGAAAATTTTAAAAATTTTATGTAGTACACATGTTCCTTTTCTGTTCATTTCATTTGTTCTTTAATATATCATTGTCCCAAAATTTCTCCCAACCAATTGTGTAACCTAAGTAGAAGTACGGATAAAGTAGCATATAAAATTATTCCTTTTTTATTACTTAATTAAGTTGACATAGAAATCCTGTCAGCTTTGACCTAAAGATAAGAGCATTCGTATTTTCTCTTAACTAGCTGCTCAGAGAGCACTGCAGTGTTAATATATTATTTTCCTTTTATTTACATTTCAGGGTGTTTCTGTTGTTTGTTATCATTGTTGTTTTTAGTATTCTCCACCAGAGCTGAGTGCTAGCTTTAATTCATTTTGTTTGGTAGGAAATAAGTTGTCAAAAATCAAATTGTGTTAAGTCCATACCCAACTTTATAATTTGAGCTCCCTTTGAATCCTCCAAAACTTTTTTCACCCTTAGGTAAGCTTAAAGAAAAACTAGAGGTCAGAATTATATGTGATAATGAAGCTTGTGAGGAAATAATCTGGTTGATATAAGTACTTTGGGAATTCTAAGTACTGGGTTGGCCCTTATCCTTCTTGGCAAAGATAAGTGAACGTTTGAGGTGCTCACATGCCTGTGACCTCAAAAACACAATAAACAAAGGGCACAAAGCTGGAAGGGTAAAGAACTTATTGAAATTTAATTGAAGTTCTCCTTAACGTTTGCTGAAGAGCAAGAATTTTTCCAAGATATTCAACTATTATCTACATATTTTTACTTTCAGGAAATCAAAAATTATGTGAGGACTTCACATCTTATAAAACATATTTGTCATAGAAAATTCTACTTTTCATTGAAACTGTTAAATATTTTTATTTAAATAGATATTACATAAATCACTGAATCTGGACACTCTTTAATATATAAATTGTTCAGCATTCTGTAAATGAATTCATCAGCCTTGTACAAATTATCCTGCCACAGTATTTGGTGTGAAGGGTCTCATTAGTTAGACTTTGGGCTTAGCATTCCACTTGCAGCCTGCATAAAATAAAGAGTGCCCCTAGTAGAGACAATTCCAAACACACCGGAAAGCCTTGTTCTTCCTTCCACAGAATCATTACTAGGCAATTGTTATTTATCCTTAACTTACAAAGACTTCCTTTCCAACCTAGATTACTTACCCACAATTAAATAATATTTTTAAACACTAGCTTGAAAATTATTGTGTCTTGGAGGCAGAGAGGTTAATAAGTAGACACATAAAACAAGTGTTTCAAATATATTTTAGGACAAAATTTTATATCCAATATTCTAAAGCCATGGAGAATTGTTGGCTCTCCTTTTGGGCAGTGGATCCAGAAGGACCCAGCAGGGGATTTTGCTCATTGCTTTCCTTCTACAAGGTCATATTCTTTAGGTCAAGCTATCGTGAGTACCACCATTCGGATCAAACACATTCATACAATTTTAAGTAACATTTTTATTGCTATATAACATGCAGAAGTTTGTACAATTAATATGAATTTCCACAAAGTAAACTCACCCATATATCCAGCACAGATCAAGAAATACAACATTGCCAGTGTCCCAAAGGTCTCCATCTGCCCTCTCCCAGTCCTTACTGAGCCCCCACCCCTGTCCAAGGCAACTTTTAACATCATAGATTAGTTTTGCCTATTTTTGAACTTTTTGTAAATGCAGTCATATAGCATTAACTCTTTTGTATCCAGCTTTTTTCCAGCAACAATGACATGAGTTCAAGCAATTCATCAACATTACTGCATGCAACTGTAGTTTATACATTCTCGTTGCTGTGTAATATTGCAGAAATATATAACAATTTCTTTTCCTACTCTATTATTGATGATACTTGGGCTGTTTCCAGTTTAAGGCTATCATGAATCATGCTGCTACATATATAGTTTGAAAACAAAGTAATCTCACCAGTTTAAGTAAGAAAAAGTTTGGTAGATACTTTTTTCATCATTAATTTCAACTTAAAAAAAAGAAGCTACTGGATTAGACAGAACAGAGATGAACCTTTAAATCTAACAGTCTATACTGCTACAATATCTAAATACCGCATCTTTCTTCTCATAAAAAGTAGTCTCTACAGAGCCAGCTCATTAGTTTCCTATTTCTGCTGTAACAAATTACCACAAATTTAGTGGCTTCAAACAACACAGATTTGTTCGCTCATCCTTTTGGAGGTCAGAAGTCCAGAATGGATCTTATGGACCAAAATCAAAGCATTGGCCAGGCTGCATTCCTTCTAGAAGCTCTCAGAGAGAATCTGTATCTTGCCTTTCCCAGCCTGTAGAGGCTGCCCACGTTTCTTGTCTCCTGGCCTCCAGCCAACAATCCCATCACACTGCCAGCTGCATCTCTAGCCACATCTCCTCTGACTCTCCTGCCTCCCTCCTTCCTTTATAAGGACTCCTGCGGTTACACTGGGCAAGTGTCATGAAGATCCTTAATCACATCTTCAAGGTCCTTTTTGCCATGTAAAGTAACATATTCACAGATTCTAGGGATTAGGACATGGACCCATCTTTGGGGGTCATTATTCAGCCCACCACTCCAACTCTCTGAAATTACATTCTGCTCCTATTCCCCAGTGCACTCTGCCCTTGACACCTCACCAAAGTAACATGGTAACTCAGTGTCCTTTTATTCTGTGATCCCAACTCCCATTTACAACATAAGCTCCTTGAGGAGAGGAACTGGCCAGGCTCCATGCTGTTTCCCCACCACCAGCACAATCACTGATATTCAGTGTTTACTCAGTAAATGTTGGTTGGTTGAGCGGAGGGATAGCATTCCCCACATCCTCATATCTTCTCCCTGGTAGATGAGAAGCAGCAGCATGTGACATTCAGTGACCTGGGACAGCTGCCTGCAAGTACAGTTTTTTTCCACATTCTGGTTATAACCAAACCACTTGAGAACTCTCTGTGCCTCAGTTTCCTCAGCCGAAAAATGAGATGACTGGCAAAGGTAATATCTAGAGTGCCTTGCCAGCATTAATATCCGTTTTAAATGGAAACCAAGCTTATGATACATTGTAAAGTGAAAAGGACAGAATTCAAAATTCTGTAAATTTTATGATTTAAACTGACTATAAAGTTATACACCAAACAAACCTAAGATGTTAACCAAAGGAGAAACTGAGGGTATGTAGGGTATTCTGGCACTCTGTACTAGCTTCCCAATTTTTCTGTAACTTTAAAACAGCTGTAAAATAAAAAGGTTATTTTTTAAAAGTTGCTTGGCAACAAGCCTAGATTATAAACTCTTTGAGTGCAGGCCTCATGTTCTCTCTCATATGTGTTTACATAGAACCTACAATAATACTTCACACAGTGTCCAATAAGCATTGACATATTAAAAAAAAAAAAAATTTCTGTGGATTTTAGATTAGTGCAGACCCAGTTTCTAACACTTTTCTTGGAAATGTGAAATAAGTTTTGCTGTATGTAAAAGTAAAGGCCCACTGGGCTTGATGAAATCACTGGTCATCAAGGAATGAGATCACGATTATAAAAAGATGCCACAGAAGAGGAGTGAAAGGGACCAGAAAGGAAACATGTAGTTTGGACAGGCATATTTCATCATTTTTTATATATTTGAAAAATGAAAATAAAATGTATTCATGATTCTCAGTGGGGTCAGGATGGATGTGGAAGGCATGTATATGGAGTGCATATGTATGTCTGGGTGCATATCCAAAACTGGTTGGAAATTATGGCATTATCATTTGCGTGGATTTTTAAAGTTTGAAAAACATTTGATTAAATTATTGAGTTCTCCAGTAAAACCAATTACTTAAAAAATTAAGCTACCTATTAAGCAGCAATGATTATGAATTTCACTGTCTCTAGATCCACTGATCATCTCTAAACTGTTTGCTATGGTCTTAATGTCACTGTTCCTGACAAAATTCACATGTTGAAACCCTACCCCACAAGGTTGGTAGGATGGGATTAGGAGACGGGGCCTTTGGGAAGTGATGAGGAAGACGACCTCGTGAATAAGATTACTGCTCTTTTAAAATAGGCCCACAAAGGCTCATTCACCCCTTCGGCCATGTGAGGATGCAGTAAGACATCTTCTGTAAACCAGGATGTGACACCTGGAAGCAGGTCTTCACCAGACAGTGAATGTGCCAGCCCCTTAATCTTGGACTTCCCAACCTCCAGAACTGTGATAAGTAAATGTCTATGGTTTATAAACTACTCAGTCTAAGGTATTTTGTTATAGAAGTCCAAACAGACCAAGACAGTGTTTATATAATCTCAGTCCTAATAAATTAACTTTATAAATGCTTAGGTAATGATTAAAGAATTATGCATAGAAAAAGTTACATTAAGAAGACATTGAACAACTAAGCATCATCATATTTGTGTGGCAACCATGGATCGCATTTCTTTCTCTTTTATTTCAGTAAGCAAGTTGTATCTCTATGATGAAAATAAAATTAACATTTAAGATCTATTTAAGAGTCTATATATAAATATTTTTTATAGTTGGCTTGCAGTTTGAGCAATTAATATTATAAATTTGTATGCATAATAACATATATATAAGATTTTTAAACAGTATTTAGAGAAGATTTCTTGATTTCTCCTCCACCCCTCCCTTCAAAGCTGCTTCTTGGTCTTTCCCATGTTAGGACCACCATTCTCCCATTTGCTCAAGCCAAAATCATAAAAAATCATCATTTATTGAGCCTTTTCCCTCACTTCCCTGTAAGCAGTCTATCAACAACTACTGTCTACTCTACCTGTAAAATGTGTCCTGAATCCATCCATCTCTCTTCATCCTACAGTCACCAATTCTGTTTGAACCAATGTTTTACAAACTGTAAATTGCCACTCATTGCTGAGTTACAAAATCAGTTTTGTGAGTGACAACCAGCATTTCTTCTCTTACAGTGAAAAAGAACAGAAAAATTCAGAGGGCATCATTCATGGTAAGGATATTGTCTCATTAAATTTTTGCTATGTATAATGTGTTCATGTGTGGAGTCACCACACAAAACATGTTTCCTCCTGTGGATTGTGGAACAAAATGTTTGAATCCCTAAATTGAGGCCCACATCATTTCTCACCAGGACTGCTTAAAACCTGGAATGTTTATTCTTGGCACAATAAGAAGCCAAACACTTTACAATGGCCTAACGACCCAACATAATCTTAACGCTCTTTCCTCTCCATCCACGTCTCCATCTCTCATCCTCCTCACTCATGCTCCAGTCACACAGCCTCCTCTTCATTGAACACACCTGTCTCCCCACCTCCAGGACTCTGTACTTGCTATTTCCTCTGCATAGATTGTTCTTCACAATACTTGCAGATGCCTCCTGCCCAGTCTTAGCACAAGTGTCATCTCCACAAAATGACCTGTTTAAATGCCCCAATTTGCACTTTCTTCTATTTATTTCATGTTACCTATTATTATCTGGAATTGCATTATGTTTATTTCCTTTTTCAGGCTTCTTTACTGCCCATCTCTCTTTGCTAGAATATTTAAGTTCAAAGAGAGCAAAGTCTTCCTTGTCTGCCTCCTTCACTGATAAATATTCAGAGCCTAAAATAAAGCCTGGTACATAGTACATGCTGAATAAATATTTATTTTTTGCTTTTTATTATTGAATAAATATTTTTGATTGACTTCCTCTCTGGTGACTCACTAAATGTGAAACACTATGCCATACCTAAGGATTGAAGATGAAAGACACACTCTGCAGAATCATTTGATTTGCTTTTCCTTGTTCCTGTGTTCGGGCTGCTATCATAAACTATCATTAAATGGGTGCTCATAAATAATAAGCAGCAGAAATGTCTCACAGTTCTGGACGTCGAGAAGTCCAACATCAAGCCTCCGGCCAATTTGTTGTCTGAGGACTCATTTCCTGGTTCACAGACAGCTGTCTTCTCACTATAATCTCATGGGGCAGAAGGGGTGAGGGATCCCTCTAAGGTATCTTTTATAAGGGCACTAATCCCATTCACGAGCACTCATCCTCATGACGTAATCATCTCCCCAAAGCCCTGTCTCCTAATATCATTATCATGACAGTTAGAATTTAATATATGAATTTGGGGGAGATATAAACATTCAGTTAATTGCAACCTCTATTCCCTGCCAGACGCTAAGCTCCCTGTGGGCAAAGACCCTGACAGTTCATCATTTATACCCTTTCCCTTGCATGGTGCCTGGTACCTAGGAGGTTAATTTTTTTTTTAAATGAATGACATCTTGAATTTGTGGTGGCCCCAATACAGAGTTGAATAATGTTCCAGCAGGTCTCTGTATCCTGGTTTAAGCATAGAAAATGTAAATATTTGCTTTGATCTAGGGTAAGGATATTTAGGAGTTGAGCTAAAGGTTAGAAAGTCACTAAAGGGGTAGACAATGGAATGTAGACTTCTGGCTTCACTTTTTAAATAAACAGCTTAGATTCCTTTTAACAAATAATGGTTCAAAAATTGCATTTGGAGTAGCAATTTTTAAAGAAAAAATTACAATATCGTTACATCTATTTTTTCACTCCATTCTTTAGGACATAAATCCTAATTAGTATTTAGTTTTGCTTATTACAAAGCTAAGAAATCATCTACATTTTTCCCTAGAACGTGCAGACATCTTACTTTCCTTCACGCTATGGTGCCTTAGAACAGGGGTCCCAAAACACCAGGCCAATTCGTGGCCTGTTAGGAACTGAACCACACAGCAGGAGATGAGCAGTGGGCCAAAGCGCATTACCACTTGAGCTGTGCCTCCTGTCAGATCAGCGGAGAGTTAGATTCTCATAGGAGTGCGAACCCTACTGTGAACAGCACATACGAGAGATCTAGGTTGCGTGCTCTTTGTGAGAGTCTAACGCCTGATGATCTGAGGTGGAACAGTTTCATCCTGAAATCATCCTCCCTATCCTGTCCCATGGAAAAATTGTCTTCCCCGAAACTGGCCCCTGGTGCCAAAAAAGGTTGGGAACTGCAGCCTTAGAGAGTCAATTGTAAAAATCAGGAATGGATCTACTATAGATAATTATCGCCAATCAGCTAAAGACCAATAATGTTACAGGAAACAAGTATACCAGCCAAGTCACCCACAATAAACATTGTCATAATAACGTGCCCATCTGATTTCATCCTGGCCTTGACTCTCCACAAAGCCCACCAAATAATCCCAGCAGCATACACATAGGATCACAAAGAACCCAGACATCTTATAAAAAAAGTCCTGATCTCATGGAAAATCCTAATACTGAGTCAATCCAGGTAATTGACCCATAAGTGATGGACTGGCTTCTCAAGATAATTAGAGGATTCAGATTGGTTTTGGTGAGAGGGGGCTAAATAACATCATTTACATTTCTGTTAATCATCTATTTTCTGATGATTATATTTAATTGTGGGAAACAAAGAAAATGAGTTCTATATTTGGATACCATGAGGAAGTTTACATCTTTTAAAGGTTAACACTAGGGAGAATATTAAAAAATTCAACTTGGCTGCAAGTACTGTGGGAAAGCACATCATTAAAACTTTATCTCTTTCCCCTAAGAATGTTAAAGCCGGAGCAAATATTATAGCCTTTTTGGCTAGGTTCATTGACTGCAACTGATACTGTCTCCTCTTGCAAGTGAGACAGATGGAGTCATAAACAAGTGGCCTCATCAAGGGCATACGGTCACAATCAAAATTGGGATTTACACCACCTCCAAAAACGTACACACTTGAAATTAGTATTCTAGAATTGGCTGATAGGAATTTGCTCATAGCCTACCATACCCTGGGCTACATGCCCTAACCTTGATTCTAATTACCATAACTTTTTCTTTTCTTTTTTTTTTTTTTTGAGATGGAGTCTTGTTCTGTCACGCAGGCTGGAGTGCAGTGGTGTGATCTTGCCTCACTGCAACCTCCGCCTCTCGTGTTCAAGTGATTCTCCCGCCTCAGCCTCCTGAGTAGCTGGGACTACAGGTGCCTGCCACCCCACCCAGCTAATTTCTTGTTTTTTAGTAGAGACGAGGTTTCACTGTGTTGCCCAGGCCAGTCACAGACTCCTGAGCTTAGGCAATCCACACTTCTTGGCCTCCCAAAATGCTAGAATTGTAGGCATGAACCAGCCCGTAATTATTGAATGATAGAATTTGAAAGAAAAGTGCCCTTCAATTCAACCAGTTCAACTCCTCATTTTCCAGATCCAAAAGCAAAAGCCAGCAAGGTGAAAGCACTTGCCTAAAATGCCTACTAGGAGGTAATAAAACCAGAACTGGGATCCAGGTTTCTAGAGTCCCAGATGAAAAGACTTTCTATGTTCTTATTCAAACATCAAAGTCTGTTCTAAAGCCTGTAGTGGGCTCTGCACCCACTACTTGCCCTGTTCAATGAGGGTGAGAGGAACTAATTTCTTTGACCTCTGGGCTGAAAGAAAACACAGCAGCTTGGCCATGGCCCTACTTATTTGGGACAGGAAGTTCTGAGATCCAGGTTGCCAATAAATAATGAATTTATTTATCCTGGTGGTTCCAGGAATTCATGTGATGATCTAACAGGTAAGTACTCAATAAATGTTAAAATAATTTAATGAGAGCTTTTTTCTCTCAATTCTATCTGAACATTTTTGTTTCATTTTTAGTGAAAAAAAAAAAGAACCAATTCCCTTACCATGTGGTCTTGAGAATGAATAGAATACAGATCAGAAGGAAAGAGCCTCTAGGCCAAATCACAGCAAACACAAGTGCCTGCAGCTGGATGAACACGAAGTCGACAATGGCACCCATCTGGGAGAACTTTCGGGTGAACCATGAGATTGAATAGATAGGGTAGGGTTATAGATATCAAGAACCTTAGATGTGGCTTAAGGAATTTAGACTTGAGAGTGGAGTACTGAAAGTTTTCAGCAGTACTCCTAGACTTGAGAGTGGAGTACTGGAAGTTTTCAGCAGTACTCCTAGACTTGAGAGTGGAGTACTGGAAGTTTTCAGCAGTACATCTAAAAATTTCAGATGCATTCTAAAATAATGACACCATTGGTAGCATATGTGATGGAGGGAAGACCAATTAAAGTTGAAGACCAATTAAAAGACTGCATGGGGCCAGGTGCAGTGGCTCACGCCTGTAATCCCAGCATTCTGAAAGGCTGAGGCCAGCAGATCATTTGAGGCCAGGAGTTCGAGACCAGACTAGCCAACATAGTGAAGCCCCGTCTCTACTAAAAATAACAAAAATTAGCCAGGTGTGGTAGCATGCACCTATAGTCCCAGCTACTCAGTGGCTGAGGCAGGCGAATCTCTTGAACCAAGGAAGCTGAGTTTGCAGTGAGCCAAGATCATGCCACTGCACTCCAGCCTGGGAGACAGAGCGAGACCCTGCCTCAAAAAACAAAAACAAAAATCCAGCATGGTTGTCCAAGAGGGAATGTTTCAAAGTGCCTCTCCCTCTCCATTTCTCCTAATTCATAAACTGAAACTGCGAGCCTAACAGAGTCCCTGCAGCCTCCACCCCTGCTCCAGGATCACAGTTGCTTCTGCTCCACCCTTTAAGCTTCTGCCCTTTCTTGCACTATCCAAAGACCACCTCGTGGGATTTCCAGCTCTCTGGAATCCCCTCCCACATAGTGGGAGCTCTGTTTCCCTCCTAGATTTCCCCTCTGGGGTCCCACTTCCATATACTCTCTTGTGGAAGCTTTCTCTCTTCTTCTCCTATTTCTCTCTCTATATATATAAATCACTTTTTTGCAAACAAACAAAAAACAAAGACCATGTCACACAGGGAGCCAATCCCACTGAAAGGCTGGGGTCTCTCCACTCCACGGTAGCCTCTAGCTACTGGACTTCGGAGAAAGGCCTTATTCTTTGGGCCTCTTACTATCATCTCTAGACCTTTCTCTAGCTCCGTGACTTGACAGGGCTGAGCTGGGGAACAATGAATCATGGGATCAGCTCATTGGAACCTGAAAGGGTGGTGAGGAAACCATGGGTGAGCAACCAGTCAAGAACCCAGAATATCCAGATGCAAGGGGTCAAGGCAAGACATTGGGTCAGAAATCCGAAAAGTAATAAAAACCCCAACAGTGTGGCACTTGGAGAGAGCTTTTTCTTTCTTCCAGATTCTTTCTCTCTGGGAGAAACTGCACAACACTGCCATTATGTTAAAAGTCTATCACAGGCTCCACCATTCTTCTGATTACGATGCCTTCTCTTTTCTCATTCATGGCAAATGACTGCAGCTCCCCACATTCCAACATCACAGCCCAGTGGCAACTGTCCCCTCTCCATGCCACAGCCTTATTCATTAGATTGTTTTTCTAAATCTCTTTGCCTCTCTCTCTCTGGTATTTCTCAGGTCAGCCCTTTTATTTATCTTCCTTGTCCCAGGCCAGCCATCAGGCTTAACTACTTTGCAGGTCCTTGGCAGTTTCTCCATCACTTAACCTCTTCTGTACTCTCATTCACTTAATTGGACACTGAGAATCTTCCTTGAATGTCATTTAAAACATATTACTAAGCCTTCAAAGCTACACTTGTTCCTTCCTTAATTGCCTTTCAAACTAAAGCTCTTGCTAATAGGATGGGAGAGCTGGAAGGAATGTCAGAGGTTATTTTACAGATAACAAAACTAAGACTCAGATTAACATGCTTCTTCATGGTTACGGTAGGCTTTTAGGCACCTCACTCTTTCCAAATTGCTCTTTTCTAATTTACAATTCAACCTAAATCCTACCCTCTTGTGCCTCTTCCATCCGTACATCCCTTCTCCACAACACAGTGTACTTCAGAAACTGTTCATCCTCTACACCCTCTCATGACGAGCCTGCTACCAGCACAGATCATGCCAGGTAGCAACTGTTGGGCAGTTTGGTTTTTGGTACCTTCATTAAATCAGGACTTGGACTCTCCTACAAGCTCATGCCCACCAGGACTACTGCTCTGTTAATGCTGCCTCCTCATGCCCGTCTCTGCATAGAGGCATCTGACCTTTGGCAGGGTAGGTGAAACACTGGTAAAACATGCTCTTTCTCAGATAGAACTTATTCTGAAACTGTAACTAAAATCATGTTCCCTACAGGTGTTTGTTCACGTGCATACAGACAGGTGTATGTATATATGCATATACACCCACCTACATACTTACACATACAGAGAAGCATATATAATGAATATGTACATATTGCATTTTAACACATAAAAGTCATAAAACATTTTTTCCTTAGAGATAGGGTCTTGCTATGCTGCTCAGGCTGAACTGAAACTCCTGGGCTCAAGTGGTCCTCCCACTTCAGCCTCCCAAATAGCAGGGGCTACAGGCACTTGCTACCACGCCTGGCTCTCAGAAAAGTTGTAACTTTTTACACTCTTGACATCATCTATAGGAATTTTACTATATTCATTTTTTCCCTGATAAGTTCCTGTCACCCAAAATGCAATGTATATATACATAACAATTTCTTATTTTTCCTGTTCTCTGAAGTTCTTTCCTCTTTCCTTTGGTATCATTCTTTCCAAATTTCCACCTGTCCTTTATCCTCAACAGAAATACAGCGCATCATCCAGCCTATCATCCCTCTTGCCTTTTTCTTTTCTGTACAAGTCCATTTTGAAAGTTCTCCACAGGTAATTTCTGTGATACAATCCACGATCTGGTAAGATAACAAGACTAGATATGGTAACTGAATTTAGCTGGAGGTAGATGAAAAGAGGAAGGGACTATCTAGCAATGGCAGAAGGATCTAGCAGCACCTTGCCAAAATTGACAATGGGCATAGCTACTCAAGCGAGGGTGATATGCACCACCCTTAGATGAAGAGTCCAATTTGGGGGGAGCATCCAGGAACATCTGTCAGATAACCAGTTACTAGCATAGGGAAGCTACAGATTTGTCAAATCACTTATTTTGTGCATGCTGAAGGACC
Source organism: Sapajus apella (assembly GCF_009761245.1). NCBI lineage: Eukaryota > Metazoa > Chordata > Mammalia > Primates > Cebidae > Sapajus > Sapajus apella. The sequence goes on along the minus strand of NW_022437004.1, from coordinate 8,384,763 downwards.
ATCAAAAGGGAGGGAAAGCTGTAAGCAGACTTTTAGAAAAAGACTAGAGAATAGAAGAAAACATGGACTGTGTTTGAGACAGCCTGAGGTGTGGCAGAGACCCCATTTACGCTTGCTTCGAGTAGCTCTGAATACTTGTAATATCACCTGTGGTGTATCTCCACTGACAGCTGTGACTGCTATTTTCCTTTTGAAATTCAGCTGTTCCTTTGCAAATCTGGACACAACATTTTAGGCATGTTCTGAAGCGTGACTCATGGTACTCTCCATAAGCCAAACCTCTTCAGTATTCTATTCAGTTAGTGCTCTGCTTCCTAACCTACTGGATATTCTCAGACCAAGATGCAAGATTAAGACCACAGGCAATTTGAGAAGGTAGGAATCCCAGCTAAGACATTCAGTAAAAAGCACTACAACCACGAGAGGCCTAGGGAGAAAGGTAAGGAGATTAAAAACACAAGTGCCAAAAGTTTTACTTAATATAAAAGAACATATCAATTAGCTTTCCTTTCATTAACGAGCATGACTAAAATGTTTGCAACTCCTGCTGGTTTGCTACCAAGCTGGGACCTCAACGGGGATAAAGGGAAGGAAGGAAATACGTAAGCTCTGCAAGCATCCTGAGAAATAAAAATTTACCTTCAGGATGAAGGTGCTAGATCATTTGATTTGCAGAATATAATTTTATCATTAATTACTTACTATTAAAGTATACACCTTGTAGACAAACTTTTGCACTAAATAATTGTGATTTTATTGTTTTCTTCCACAAATACAAAGCTTTGCACCACACTGTGGTAGTGTTCTAGCACAAGAAAAATCCCAAGGTTTTCATGGAGGGGAGGCGGAGAAGGGTGATTTATAGGGTGTTGATTTCATCATTCTTAAAATATTAAATAAAAATTTCATGACAAAGTATGCCAACCTTGTATAACATGCAGATTATTGCTTAGAACTTGCATATACTTTAAAATGGCACACATAAAGTATACAAACATTTCAAAAATGTTAATGGAAATAACTTAGACATTTATTATCCCTCCAAATAAAACAACCAGGAAACAAAATACAGAATGCAAAGTTGCTATTTTAAGAACTGATAAGTCCTAGTAACACTGATTCATAAATTAGTCATACATTTTGTAAATAAAAGTTCTTCAGCCTTATGGAAACAAATTTGAAAGTATGTTCTCAAAATATGATTAAGTATACTTTAAAAGACTTCCAAAAATCTTTGACAATTATATATTATACATTCTCAGAAAAAAGTATTTATCTATATATATATATCACTATAGCTCTATTTACTGGTTTCCAAGTAACTTTTTCAAATAAAATCTAAATGTCATTATTACAAATTCTAATACCAAAAAAATCTCATAACTTATCCTATTTACAAGTTAGTGAGAGTATTATCTATACAAAATTCGTCAAGTAAAAAGTGGACACAGTCATACCAGAAACAAACCAAGCAGGAAACAGAAAAACAGAGCACATTCCATGTACAGCTATACCTTCAGGCTTGTTAAGTAACCGATAACCCTAATGTACACTTAATTACAGAAAGAATTACATAAAGATAGAAAGAAAAAATATACAGAGGATGTTTAACGAGTTTTCAGCCAGAGGTACTATACTTATAAATCTTTGAGATTTAGAAATACTTCTGGTTTTGGTCTTATGTATAGGGCCTGATATCAAAACCGTCTGCTGCTGAGAGTGAATAAGTGTCAATGTTTTCAATGCAAACAAACCAATCTTTAGGAGCTGCCTTCAGTTCTCCACTGCTATCCAAAATATCTACCAATAAAGGTATGAATTATTATCAAAGCAAGTAGAAGCTGGCCTAGTCTGGCCTAGAAAGGGGTAGGGTTCAAGTCCTTGGGTGTTGTACTTTGGAAAACACCAAGCAACGCAGTGGCTGGTAAATTTGTTTTCAAAGAAACATTACCAGAGCAAAGTTTTTCCTGAAGAGCAGGACTCTAAAGTACTTCTGCCACAAGCCAGCACCCACCCTCCCATAACACAGCGTTATCTCCATTCCTCTGTGCTTCCGTCATGCGGTCTAAAAAGAACATTTAGATAATTTACAAGCCTATAATAAATCTTCAGCTGAAACACATTATTACAAAGCTCTGATTGTTAAACCAGTTTAAGAAAAAGAGAGATGACAGATGTCTCTTAATAAAACCATAACATTATTAGCTTTGCCTCATGTTGTAAACAGGTATTATTGAATGCTGAATGGCTTCCTGTAGTCTCTTAGTAAGTCATGGTTGGTCTGAGTTCTACTTAAACTGTGTTTTTTTTCAAGGAGAGAACCTATTTATAAACTTTTAAATTTGCCATGAGACTGGGAAGCTTACAGATATATGGGGAGGTCACAAAAGAAGGGTGTTAGCATAAAAGAGGGAGATGCAGATGAAGTCATCTGGGGTATTAGGAGGAACAGATGGGAGGATTCAAAGAGAAAACTTCTAGATCGAGGGAAGACTATCAGGGCGTTTCAGGGAAAAGCACTCTCAATGCCTCCTCTAACTCTAGGTCCTCTAGCTTTTCATTGTTCCCACACACAGTACATGTGTTTTGCAGCAGAACTCACTTTCAGTAGCTTTTGTATTTCAATGAGCTGTTTAGGGTTGGGAAGCTCTATGTGCACCCGGAGACACAGGCAGGCTCTCGCTGTATGCTGGCTCGCACTTGCTGAGAAACACTGTGCTACTTTTGATAAAATTATCTAAGTTCATGTCTTATGGAATCCAAAACACATAAAAATACATAAACTTTTATTAAGTATTATTGATGTTTCCATTTCAGCTAATAGACTAAACCACTTAAAGCCATTTAAATGCACATCTATTTAAATGTCTGGAATTAAGAGCAACCTAGAAACAGAAAAGTTGTTCAAATATTTATTTTAATAGCATCTTTTGGAACATGTTTATTTCCCTTCAAAATGACACAGAGGAAACATGTACACTGCAACGACACTTTCCCCTCTGTTTCTCCAGAAGAAAAATGTGTCTGCAAGCCTGATAACAGATGGTACAACCAATAGTAAACCTGGCCCTCCACACTAGTGAAGAACCATTCTCCAAATGCCCAGTGTGCCTTAGAGGAAGTATACAATTTAAAAGTTGACCCTGTCGCAAAAACTGTGAGTCAAATTATTAAAATTTAAAAAAGAACTGGATTCAAATACTTACAAACTAGGCGGTTTTTAAAACTAGACCTTTAAGACAGTCCTGGGTCATCGATAATATATCAGAGTCACTCTTAAGGGTGGTAACAACATAACTATTATTTCATTTAACATAAGGCTAGTCCATGAAACAACAACAACAAAAAACAATTGGGATAAAAATTTAATTCAACTTACTAGAGGGTATCAAAACATACTTGAGCAGAAGTTAATTTCTTTGCACTCATATATAACTCCATTTCAAGTTTTATATAAATGCAAATAATCCTTCAAAAGACTTTAGACATACATAAGAAGGCAAACTTTATAAGCTAAAGCTCATAATTTTTAATATTTCACAAATAAAAATTTAATGCAGGATCTATGATCTTGCATGCTATTAGTTGGTTTTCATTCATTTTTAAGTTTCACAAGAACTTTTATTTTCTAGGATACTACACATTCAAAGAACTTTATAATTATAGGTTGTCATTTTTTTTCTACAAAAATAGAATTGCTTAAAAATTTATATCAATTTGCTTTAATTTTTCTACAAATATTTTAAGTTGTTAAATAGCAGAATGCCTGATAGAATCATTTAATCTGTGTAGTCAAAATACTTAATATTTAAAATGTCTAGCAAAAGTTTTTAATAAATGAAAAATTCATCGTTTAGTAAATGATATGTTCTGTCTTCATGTGTATTTTAGGTAGGTGAATACAATCATAGAACAGCAAAGTGTATCTCTTGCAAAGGTCAGACTTAAAGTAGCAGGGCAATTTGTAGTGGCATTTCCATTCCATGTCTGTTATATGAGGAAATATATAGAACCCACTTTAGGATATTTAATCTGGATTTTGAATTAACTGTCATGCGGCCAGCATAAGACAAAGATTGCTGAATAAGGGAATCACAAACTTTGGTTCAAAATTTTGATATTTTAAAGATACGTATTTTGTGAGTAGCTATACCAGTGAAGGGTAATGTTAATGAATGTAAGAATAAAGTTTTAAGCATGAAACGGTAACTATAAAAATAAATTGTTACATGGAGACTCACTAATATTATAGCTTTATATTGTCTTTATTTTGATAGTGGGTTTAAAACCTGTTCAGAACTATAGAAAAATCCACAGTCAAAAAATATTTATCTCAAGGTCTCTTTCTAAAAGAATGGATTTCCAAAACAGCTTTATTATATAAATATTTTCCTTTTTTTAAAAGCCACTTTTCCTGCAAAAAGGTAAGAACAAGATAAAATCACTTGCTTTCCTACCCCCCTCTAGATAGCCAGTACATATTTAAGCGCCTATGATGTGGACAGCACTATTATCAGTGTACTATTGGCGGCTTTAAAAATAACTATATTTTACACCAATTCTTTCACAAATAAATGTACCTAGTATAAGCCAATCAATCTCATTTTATCATCCTCATTTAGTTATTGACTGAGATTTCAATCCTCTTTAAACATTTTAAAACTTATCAGGCTCTATCTTGATTGGGTAATCAAATCAAAAGTCTTGATTATATTCGGCTAGCATGAACAAGGAAAGTGAGTCAAACATTCTCCTTCAAACTGAGAAACTGAATGGATTAGATCTTTTGGTATGAGTTCAATTAATTTCAAGTATTCATCACTGGTTGAATTAAATTTCTTTCTCAGGTAAGAATAATCATTAAAGTCAAGTGCTTAAAAAATAAATAAAGGCAATAATAGATAAATATATAATTCTATATTTGGATTGCAAGAACCAAAGTAAAAGCAAAACGCATACACACATGAGAGTCGCCATTTATCTTCATATAATCAGATGATAATTTTTGATGATAGGATACTTGGATTAAATGACCTTATTTTTTTATGTGCTTTAAGATAGACAGAAATTCAAAGCACTAAAATGCCAACTAAGCAAGCACGGGAGTAAATTGTGAGTAAAATATGAATACTGATTTTTTTGTCATAGTTAGGGTCTCATCAAGAAGAGGGCTATTTCAGAAGCATAATAAATATGTATTGCATAAGACTTTGGTACTGATGATGCTGGGTTCAGAACTCAGGGAAGATTGTGCAAACAGAAAAGGTTTTTCACAGAAAAAGTGCAAGGAAAGCAGATAGGGACAGTGTTAAAGCTTTCTTCCTTAATGATTTCTTCTATAAGCCTAAATAGTCCACTATCGACATGCATTTTTAGAAGAAGAAATTCATCTCTTAAGGAGGTTTCTAATCTGTCTTAAGCCTGACTATAAAAGAAAAAAGCAATAATTTGATAAAATGCTAAAATAGAAATAAGAAAGTGATATTTGAAAAATCTTAAAATGCAGGAAGTATTTTCCATGACTAATTAAATATTCCCAAAGTGGTAAAATATTTCATCATTAATAGGTGATTGCATGTCTGAAATGAAAAATGTTATTACTTCTGAATAGCCTGAGAAGAAGAACATGCCAACAATTTATAGAAATTAAACCCCACACAGGTGTTGGCAGCCAAAGTAAGAAAAGAGTGCATACAACAAATGTTAAGAGCTATTTACAGATTTAAAAGCAGTTCCCATTCTTTCAGCAAAATTGGTGACATAAAACCAACTGTACCAGATTATCATAGTCATCTTTCACAGAGAAAAATACCAATGCAGGTTAAGAGGTTTCTCAAAAGATTCACCACAATATTTATCATTTTTATTTAAGCCTTTAGGATTTTTACCCATGCTTATAAATTAAGCAAAAGAAAGGCAGAAAAGACATCTTGGGATGAAAAGTAAATTTCAGTTTCTCTTTTCTAAAAGTTAAAAAAATGACACTGAAATCCTGAATAACAATTATAATTAATAAAGATACACAAGAACATGCCAAGAATTCATCCCATCAGCAGTAATAATGCTGGGTAGTAACAAAGTTTACTTATCAGTAGCACTCCTTTAATCAAGTTTTCCATTCTGAAGACTATTTTTGGCCTTCTCTTGTCTGATGAGAGAGATGACTTTGATGCAACCTTTTGAAATTTTGATCATCCACATGACATTCATCACATCCAAAACAACACAACTAATGATCCAGGAACACTGGATTAAAAGTCCAAGCCTTATGTAGGGTTCCGTTCCATACACAGAATACATGAGGCTGTAAAGAGGAGGCATTGACGCAATCCGCACGATGAAGAACACTACTGTCATGAGTATTCCATTGATAACATTAGCTTTGGAAAACTTGGGATACTTCAGAGCTTCAAAGAACCACCTGAAAAATGAATTAAAGAACATCATATTTATACTGCATCTCTGAGGATTAACCATTTTTATTTTAGTTTTTAATTTATAAAATTCAGTAGAGGAGCAAAGGGCCTAGAATAGCACATACAATACTGAAAAAGAACAAAGTTGGAGGACTCACACTACCTATTTCCAAGACTTACTATAAAGCGACAGTAATCAAGTCAGCATGGTGTTGGCGAAAGAATCAATAAACCAATGGAAGAGAAAAGAGCTCAGAAATAGACCCACACAAGTATACTCAAGTGATTTTTGACAAAAGTATATATAATAATTCAGTGGAGAAAGAAAGTCTTTTCAACAAGCTGTGCAAAATTGTATATCCACATGCAGAAAAATAAAGTTAAGCAAAGATCTCACACCTTACACAAAAATTAACTCAAAATGGATCATAGACCTAAATGTAAAATGCGAAGCTATAAAACTTCCAGAAGAAAACAGGAAAAAAAATCTGCATGATCTTGCATTTGGTGGTGGTATTTTAGATAAAACACCAAAAGCATTATTCATGGAAGAAAAAGTTGGTAAGCTGGACTTCATTTAAATTAAAACTTGCTCTGTGAAAGACACGGTTAAAGAAAAGACAACCACACATTGGGAAAAAAATATTTAAAGTATATATAATAAAGTACATGTATGCTAAGTACACAAAGAATTCTTAAAAATCCACAATAAGAAAACAACCCAATTAAAACACTGGTAAAAGAGCATAACACCTCAACAGAAAACATATACAGATGAAAAATAAGCATACAGAAAGATGTTCGATACTGTCATTAAGAAAGTGTAGTCTGGGCGCAGTGGCTCACACCTGTAATCCCAGCACTTTGGGAGGCTGAGGCAGGCAGATCACAAGGTCAGGAGTTAGAGGCCAGTCTGGCCAACATGGTGAAATCCCATCTCTGCTACAAATACAAAAATTAGCCAGGCATGGTGGTGGGCACCTGTAATCCCAGCTACTAAGGAGACTGAGGCAGGGGAATCGCTTGAACCCAGGAGGCAGAGGCTGCAGTGAACTGAGATCGTGCCACTGCACTCCAGCATGGGCAACAAGAGCAAAACTCTGTCTCAAAAAAAAAAAAAAAAAAAAAAAAAGTGTAAATTTCAGTGGCTCATGCCTGTAATCCCAGCACATTGGGAGGCTAAGGCAGGTGGATCATGAGGTCAGGAGTTCAAGACCAGCCTGGCCAAAATGGTGAAACCCCGTCTGTACTAAAATTACAAATATTACCCAGGTGTGGTAGTAGGTTCCTGTAATCCCAGCTACTCAGGAGGCTGAGGCAGAGAATTGTTTGAACCCAGGAGGTGGAGGTTGCAGTGAGCTGAGATCATGCCACTGCACTCCAGTCTGGGAGACAGAGTGAGATTCCGTCTCAAAAAAAAAAAAAGAGAGAGAGAGAAAAGAAAAGAAACCAGCCTGGCTAAGACGGCGAAACCCCATCTCTACTACAAATACAAAAATTAGCTGGGCGTGGTAGCCCATGCCTGTAATTCCAGCTACTTGGGAGGCTGAGGCAGGAGAATCTCTTCAACCTGAGAGGCAGAGGTTGCAGTGAGATGAAATTGTGCCATTGCATTCCAGCCTGGGAAACAAGAGCTAGAGTCCATCTCAAAAAGAAAAAAAAAGAAAGAACGTACAAATTTTAGCGATGGGATATTACTACGCACCTATTAAAATAGTTAAAATCCCAAAAAACAGACAATAAGAATTGCTGGTAAGGATATGGAACAAGAAGAACACTCATTCATTGCTGGCAGGAATGCAAAATGGTACAACCACTTTAGAAGGCATTTTAGTGGCATAAAACTAAACATATTCATAGTACACAAACCAGCAATCACATTCCTAGGTATTTTTCCAACTGATTAAAAAAATTTATGTCTGCACGAAAGCTGCACAAATGTTTATACCAGCTTTATTCCTAGCTACCAATAACTACAAGCCATGAAGATGGATAAACATTGTAGTACATCCATACCATGGAATACTATTTAGCAATAAAAATAAACTATGAATTCATGTAATGGCAAGGATGAATCTAAAGTGATAAGTAAATGAAACTGGTCTGAAAATCCCATATACTGTAGATTCCATTTACAGACATTCTAGAAAAAGCAAAAGTATCAAGACAGGAAACAGAGCAGTGGTTGCCAGAGTTTCAGAAAGTGGGAGAGGGCTGAGTCGGGATATTTTAGGGTGGTGAAACTATTCTGCCTAATATTATAGTGGTGGACACATGACATTATGCACTTATCAAAACCCACACACGTACACAAAAAGTGAACCTGATATAAACAAAACTTTAAAAAAATTCAATTAGGAGGTTGGGGGATGCCAGGATGCAATGCAGACTGTGACAATAGATTGTTAACTATTACAAATGCATGACATAACATCCCTGAAAGAAGTAAGGTAAAAAGAGGTGCTGACCTAAGTGACTTCGAAGATGAATGGAACTGTAAGACAAAGGCAAAAGAAACTGTATACAGGCATGCACTCTAGCTCATGGCAAAAACAATTAATTCTGAAACCATTATACATATGTATCAGGACGAAAAAATAAATAAATTTGATGAAAAATAGTGGGAACCAGATTTCTCATTGTTGGAGTAAAAAGTTTCAGATAAGCAAGCAGAAGAGCCTAGAATATTTCCATGAGATACTGGATTAGATTTGGAAACAGTAGACTCATTTTAGCTTGATATAGCTATAGATGCATACATACAGAAATAATTATGGATACATGTATACACACAGGTTAACATATTTTCAAGTTCTGTCAGCTAGGAGGCCATAGAAACAATGATGCCTCAGTAACAATGAGCAGACACAGCGTCCACATGTTGGCTTCTAATACCATTCTCCAATAAAAGAAACTAGGGCTCCTTGAGAAATGGCTGATTTTAGGGCTGGGAACAGAGAATACACAATATACAATATGAACCTGTTGGAGTATCATTTAAGGCCAGAGATTCAGAAAGTATTCAAAAAACAAAATTACATTTCTTTATGTCAAAGGAACACAGAAACCAACTGAATGAGCTCTCTAGGTCCAAAACTCACAATTTGAACAAGAAAACAGATAATGTTGTATCAGATTATAACCTAAAGCATAAAATAAATATCCAGAAGTCAATATTGACAGGAATGAATGAATGAATGGGAGAGAGGAAACAAATCTGTTCAGAATAACTGCTAATAATTTAAGTAGAAAACATACCTTCAGCAAGGTAAAGCATAAACCCCTACTCCTCAAGTGTGGGCTATGTATACTGTAGTGTGTTGAACTGCTTCCCCCTAAATTCTTATGTTGAAGCCCTAAGGCCACAAAGTGACTGTATTTGGAGATAGGTCCTTTAAGAAGGCAATTAAGGTTAAATAAAGTCACAAAGGTCAAGCCCTAATCCAATAGGACCAGTGCCCTTAAAAGAAGGGAATGAGAAACCAAAGTTCTCCCTGTTTCTCTCCATGCACACACAGAAGAGGCCATGTGAAGACACAGAGAGAAGTTGCCTTCTGCAAGAGGAGAGGTGCCTCACCAGGAGCCCTGCTAGCACCTTGATCTTGGACTTCCAGCTTCCAGCCCTGTGCAAAAATACATTTATTTAAGCCACCCAGACTGTGACATTTTTTATGGCAGCTCCCAGCAAACTAATATACACAGTGACTTCCTCCCAAAGAGTACCATATAGAAGGGGAAGGGGAAGGGCAGGTGTAAATCTGACAAATACTACCTCAGTCAGGTAAACACACTTAACATCAACAATCATAAGTCACGTTCACAGCAAGCAGTCCTAATATGTATGATGAGAATGGTACTGTCCCTTGGTGGTCTTCCTCTTCAAACCCCATAACCCTAGTGTAATCGCGAGAAAAACATCAGACACACCCAAATTGAGGGACAGTCTACAAAACACCTGATCAGTACTCCTCAAAACCATCAAGGTCACCAAAGACAAGGGACATCTGAGAAACGATCACAGCCAACAGTAGCCTAAGCAGACATGAAACTAAATGTAGTGTGGCATTCTGGAAGGGAACCTGGGACAGAAAAAGGGGACCTGGGAAAAAACTAAGGAAATCCACATAAAGTATGGACTTTAGTTGGCAATAAGATATCAACACTGGTTTGCTAATTGAAACAACTGCACCATACTGATCTACAATGCTAACAATAGGGGAAGCCAGGTGTGGGGTACACGAGGACCCTCTGTATCATCCTTCCGATTTTTCCGTAAAACTATTCTAAAGATAAAAAGGTTTTTAAAAAGTTCAGTGAATGTTTGCTGTATTCTACTTTCTCTTCCTTAAAAAAACTGCCTTGCCTAATTTTACATCGTTTTAGAGATCAAATTGCAAAGGCAGTAAAACACATCCATGTATCTTAAAATTCAACTTAACTGAATTAGTCATGATTACGCTAAAATTGTTCAACCTAAGAAACTAAAAATTAACAGTCAAAAAGCCTAAAAATATTTTATTGAGTAAAATATTAAATACAAATAATTTATATAGGATGAGAGATGTATTACATTTTGTAAATTTATGTAGGATAAAAAGGGCTAAATTATCCGACACAATTAAAAGAGACTATTTAGACAGCAATAGCCAAATTAATGAAATAATATTGAAAATAGAAAAAACTTCACTAAAACAGTAATATCCACATTCTTTGGTCTATAATCCAGGTCTCTTGTCCTCCAGCCTTCTCTTCTCCAAAGACTTACCTTCTCCTTCAGCCATTCATTCCTTTGACTACATGGCAGCCTTGGAGTATCATACCTCAACGAACACATTCCTCTCTAATTGTAAGCCTTCCATATTTCTCTTTACCCAATCTCACCTAAACTACTTCTTTGACCTTCAAATCCTCAAATCCCTCTCTATTGGCCTCCATGTTTTCACTTCCTTCCCTACCTAATCCAAACTCCAAGTTAACTTCAGAACACACATCAGCACCCTCCGTTCTCTTGCTACTTCATCTAACCCACGATTTCCAATGTTTCATCAAGTCAGCTTTCCTTAGGCAATACAGAATAATGTGACGAGTACGTAGGGTGCTCTGCATTCAGGCCACCTGGGTTCAAAGCCTGGTTCTGCCATGGAGCAACTGTGTGGTCTTAGATCTCTGCTATTGACCTCTATGTTTGTTTTATCTCTATAAATGGGGATAAATGAAATTACTCCCTTTGTGCTATGAAGCTGCCATGACACAGGTAAGAACTTATTACCCGCCAATCTTGATATATTAAGATAAATAGCACAAATGTAATTTTAAAAGATTTGAACTTCAGCAGAATTCTCAAATTGACTTAACATTCCTCTAACTCCATAGTTCCCATATAATTGTTTCCAAACCTGTCCTGTCATTCAATTCCCTTCCTCATTCACTTCTGTCTCTCAATCCCATCAGGGTACCTGGTTTCTTCTATTACTGAGATACAGTTAATTCTTGAACACCACCAGGGTTAGGGGTGCTGACTCCCCACACAGTTGAAAATTGCTTAACGTTTGACTCACCCAAACTTATCTACTAGTAGCTGTTGACCAGAAGCCTAACCAATAACATAAAGTCAGTTAACAATATTTTATGTCATTTGCATTATATAGTGTATTCTTACAATAGAGTAAGCTAGAGAAAAGAAAATGTTATTTTCTAGAAAAAAGAAAATTATAAATAAGAGAAAATATATGTACTACTACTAAGTGAAAGTGGATCTTTGTAAAGGTCTTCACTCTCATCATCTTCACGTTCACTAGCCCTGAGTAAGTGGAAGGGTTGGTCTTGCTGTCTCAGGGGTGGCTGAGGTGGAAGAGGAGAAGTTGGAAGGGAAGGAAGGAAAGGCAGGTACCATGAGTTCAAATTTTATTGAAAAATATCCATGTGTCAGTGGACTCATACAGTTCGAACCCAGGTTGTTCAGGGGTCAACTGCATTAGAGTCCATCAACCATGAATTCCTTCCACTGTGACCTCAAGATCTCAACACTTCTTCTCAGGCACCTTTACCTTTCAACTCAGAGGAAGAGTCCTCACCTTCTAGGATTTATTCAATAAACTACCCACCTTTCCCTTGCTCTGACAAGCTCCCCATCTATGAATTGATTCTTTCTTCTTTTACCAACATGCTCACTTCCTCCTAATCCAAAAACCTCCCTTCCACTGCTTCTCTTCTCTGCCAATTTTTTGAAAGGGGAATCAGACATATTCACAGACATTCTTACTACACTCCCAAACCCAATACAATATGACTGCAACTCTACAAAAGAAACCGGTCACCTGTAGCTTCCTCATAACCACAGGGTTAGCTTCTGCCAATTTTTCCATCTGATCAGTGTCTCATCTTTAAAGCAGTTTCTTTCAAAGGAAAGAACCCAAATATTAATTCAAGGTGAACTAATAACATAACTGTCCTCCTTACCTTCCTCTTCCATGGCAGAAGGATCACTTATTTTTTTTGGAATCCACCTCTTCTTACCTAACTAGAACATTCTTTCATTCCAACAAATAAAGGGTAACAGTTTGTGAAGATGTGTACTGAATCTGAGACGAAAGAGAGGAAGGGAGGAAAACATGCATGTGGGAAGAAGGACGGAGGAGAACAACACTTGCTTTTACCCACCATCTACTGTTATTACTAAGACAGCCATAAAAGGCAGCAAATTATATGTATTTATTACTATAATCCTACCTCGACTCCAAAGAGAAAATCCTAACTTTGGTCAATCAGCAGTTCTTCCTCCTACCCATCTAAAGAAATTTGAACCTTCCCATTAAGGTTACTGGGAGTTAATTGTGTAGAGGTATCGTACTCACTAAAAAAAAAATTGTGTAAAAACTATAAATAGTGTAAAAACTAGGAATTATTTGCTGTAATTCACATTTGGGAAAAAAAGAGGGCTATTTTCAGGTACAGAAAAAAAGAAAAAAGAGAAAACAGGACAGGGACGAATAATTTATCCTTGATGGCAGTGGTTTGTTGAGTTTTAGAGGAGTTGAGAGTCAGAAGTTTGAGAGCGTCTTGGGAAAGCTGTGGGGTCCAGGAGAGATTGTGTGTCCAAGAGGAATGAAGGGAATTTTAAGAAGTACTCTTGTGAGTAACAAACTGGATCTTTGTTGACATCCTTGGAAAAACTCCAATAAGGATTTGGATGCTGTACTGTTTCTGGGACTCCGTGCAGGGACTGGGCTGTGAGCTGACCCTACTTACATCTTAGTTGCAAATATAATTCCTTCAGACATTTAAACATTTGTACTTAATAAATATTAACCCTGGAAGATTAGGAATTTAAGAACTGAATTTTAGACAAGTTTCACTCCAGCTCCATATTACTTTGGTTCTCCTACTACTCCTAAATTATTCCTGCCTTTATCTACTCTTCTTTCGCTGATTCCTCAACCTTTTTTTTTTTTTTTTTTTTTGGAGACGGAGTCTCGCTCTGTCGTCAGGCTGGAGTGCAGTGGCACAATCTCTGCTCACTGCAAACTCTGTCTCCCAGGTTCAAGCGATTCTCCTGCATCAGCCTCCCAAGTAGCTGGGAATACAGGAGCATGCCACAACGCTAGCTAATTTTCTTGTACTTTTAGTAGAGACAGGGTTTCACCATGTTGATCAGGATGGTCTTGATCTCCTGACCTCGTGATCCACCTGCCTCGGCCTCCCAAAGTGCTGTGATTACAGGCATGAGCCACTGCACCCGGCCAATTTTCCAATCTTAAACATTTAACAGTAATCTTCTAAATACCATCTTTTCTCACAGGTTAAAATATCACCTCTATTCTGATCATTCCAACATTCCTCTCTCTAGCTCTTACTAAATTTCCACTCAGATGCACCATTTGTCCTCTTATCCGCTATCTCCAAACCAAATTCATCACCTTCCCTCTGAGTCTTCCTAATTCCCTGTCACTTTTAATGGGCACATTTCTCTGGATCCAATATAGGATTTGTCTTAAACTTGTCCATATTCTTTATCTCTAATTTTTTATCTATTCATTGCTAATTTCATTTTCTTTCTTTAAAATCTCTCTTTTGTCATCTCTCTAGTCCTACAGCCTAATGGACTCTTATTTACTTTCTGAACTAATAAAATTATACTGTTCATTCACACAACTAAGAACTGGATAACCTAATCCAAACTTTTGTCTCCAGTGTTACAATCTATCCTACAAATATCAAAACTTATAATCAGTCAATGCTCTTTCCAGGATGTCTTTCTCCACTATAATCTCAGCATCCACTGGGTCAAGTTCATTCAGCTCTCCCAGGCACTCAACACCCTCTGTCTATCCACCCTCCTCCTAAGACATACTCTTTGATCCTACCAGTCCTATACACTTTCTCTTTCCCATAGCATGTTTATTTCACTTTTCAAAATCCTATGTTTCTTCTTTTCTTCTTGAAGGCCCTTCCCTCTCCATCTACTTCTTAAAACATTTTAAGAATGTGTGCCACATTCTCTGTGAAGACTTACATGACAAATAACAATCAATGATAGGTCTTAAAATGTGGTCTATGGACCCCTGAGTCCTTTTTGGGAGGTCTTCAAGATAAAATGTTATTTGCCTTTTTCATTGTGCTGACTTTTGTACTGACAGTGCAACGCACTAGTAACTAAAACTGCTGGCATCTTAGCACAAATAAAGAAACAGTATCAGTAGCCACTGTAACCTTGCCCACCACAGGCTTGAAGTTAAAAATAAAACCAGAAAAAGAAAAAGTTTCTGTTAGAAATACCCTTAATGAAGCAGTAAGAATTATTAATTTTATTATTTTTATTAAATGACCTCTAAGTTATGTGTCTTTTTAATATTCTATATGGTAAAATGGGAAGTACACACAAGGCATCTCTGCTGCAAAGTAAAATGGTTGTCTTGAGGAAAAACCCTCAAGTGATGGTTTGAACTCTAAGCTAAACTACCACATTCTTCCATAGAATGCCATTTTTACTTGGAAAAAAAACAAAACAAAACAATAAACTATGATTGCTTGAGCCATCTGGTAGGCACTCTCAAAAATAAAAGAAGTGGGCTTGTCACATAAAGAAAAGCAACTGACGGTTTTGATGCCAACAACAAAATTTGAACTTTCAAATGAAAACCAGAATATTGGAAAATTTGTGTCTGCAACTGTGAGCCTGATGGCCTTTCAATACTTAAAGACTTTTCTAATGAGATCTGCAGTGATATTAAATAATGTGGGTTATTTTAAATGTCATCTAATAAATGTTCAAGATTTAGAAGACCTACAAAACTCAATGAGCCAATGTTTCCCCAATAACCAAAACATGATGTATCAAAATTATGCACATGTAAAAGATTGAAAGCAGGCCGGGCACAATGGCTCACACCTATAATCCCAACACTTTGGGAGGCCAAGGCAGGTGGATCACAAGGTCAGGAGTTCAAGACTAGCCTGGCCAACATAGTGAAACCCCATCTCTAATAAAAATACAAAAAATTAGCCGGGTGTGGTGGTGCATGCCTGTAATCCCAGCTACTAAAGAGGCTGAGGCACGAGAATCACTTGAACCTGGGAGGCAGAGGTTGCAGTGAGCCAAGATCACGCCACTGTATTCCAGCCTGGGTGACAGAGTAAGACTCCATCTCAAAAAACAAAATTAACTCATTGAATACTAACAGTATTACATGTTAACATAATATTTGTTAGCATGTAATATTATTTATATATATAGTTTCTCAAAAACAGTTAAGAGCATTTAGGCAAGAAAGAAGTTAGCACCATTAAATTACTTTATACAAAAGCAACCTTAGGCAAGAAAGAAGTTAGCACCATTAAATTACTTTATACAAAAGCAACCTTTATACAAAGGTTGCTTTTGTATAAAGTAATTTACAAATTATAAAGTTTTAAAGTATTATAAAGTTATGTGGGCATAACTCAGCAGCACAAATTTCACTGAAGCCCAGGTGTCTAAACTACTTCAGACCTTTTTCACTCTGTACCCCAGCACATGCATGCCATGTGCCTTCTTAAATTACACAAAGCTCTAAAACAAAGACAAGATAAAAATACCACAAACTATAAAGAAAACAACTTAACTATGGAAACTCTGACAGTGATTAAGAAGCTGTGCTCAATCTCTTTACTGCCCAATGATACCATTTCTTATTCATATTTTAACCCCAGTTCTCATTTTCTTAACTTAGGATTCAAAGCTTTTAGATAAAGGTATAATATAACTTTTGCTATAAAATTATAAAATTAAACTACCTCTAATTTTATAATTTCTCTAAAAGAGTTTCAAACAAGAACAAATAGAAGTTCCTATTAGTGTCAAAGGTAGCTTTCTCCTACTGCAAAATCTCATAATCAGAATTAGTGTCAAAGGTAGCTTTCTCCTGCTTCAAAATCTCATAATCAGAATCATATCAAGAGAATTTGCTGAAGCTTAACTCATCACCTCTTGGGAGTCATTCATTCAAAAAGCAATCAAATGGCTACTACATGCCAGATGAACACTGGACCGTGCAAAGTTTAACAAAATTTGGCCCTTGACCTAATGAAATGTAAAGATAAATAGGAACATAAAAAAGAGAGAGAACTCTGCAATAAAATACAGTAAGTATAGTAATATAAACATATGTTGTCATTTTGAAAGCATACATAAGAGGCACCCAACTCTGCCTGGAAAGAGATGGCGTTTAGTGATGGAATGATCTCTGCATTGAGTCCTAAATAACAAGCAAGAAGACAAAGGCGTTGCCAGCAAATGGACAAGTTGGTGTGACACGAGAGTCTGAGGGGACATGTGGCAGAAGGAGATAAGACAGCTCTTCTTGCAGAGCTTTCTGTGTCACACTGAAGAGCTCATATTTTATCCTGTAAGCAGCCAGAGCCACTGAGAGGTTTTAACCAAGGAAGCTACATATATTCTTTTTCTTCTTAAGCTATGTTGTAGGTTCCTACAAAGCCATATATTACATTTACTATGGAAGATAAAAATATGGAAGAGAGATGAAAGGGGAACAGGATGGTAGGCAGGAGATGGTCTATGACAAGGGCTGGAAAACTATTCGCATTAAGAGCCAGATAGTGAGCATTAAAGCAGTAGCTGCTGGAGGCCATCTGTTCTGTCAGAACTGCACAATTCTGCCATGGTAGAGTTAAAGCAATCAGCAGACAAGTGAGCATGGCTGTGCTCCAGTAAAACTTTGTTTACAAAAACAGGCAGCGGGTCTGGCCATGAGCCATGCATGGTTTGCCCACGTGGCCTAGAGCAGCACTGCCCAAAAGAACTTCCCATAATAACGTATGTGGCTCACACACATCTGTAGTTTCTGTGTATGGCCACGTGGAGCCATAAAGCACTAGAAATGCCAAAAGTTAAACAAGGAATTGAGTCTTAAATTTTATTTCCTTTTAAATGATTTAAATGAAACAGTCATATGTGACTTGTGGTTACCCTACCAAACAGTACAGAGTTAGAAGCTGGTAAGGTAGCCAGGAAGAGATGGTGAACCAGGGCACTGAAGGTAGAGAAGAGGTGGCAAAGGCAAGAAATATTTAGGAGGTGATATGGTAGGACCTAAGGCTGGACTAAATATAGTGAGGGAGAAACAGTAAGAAACACTTCACCCATGCTGGGCAGGAGTAACCAAGTGGACAGCTGGGCCAGGCACTGAATATAGAGGGAAACACGTTGTGTTACTTTAGACATGTTGATTCAACGTGCCACCTGAGAGAAGAAAACACTTGACTACAATACAAAGAAGTAGGCAGTATTAAATAGGTTGTTTTTATAGAGACAATGACTGTAATACAGGGATATTAAGTAACTTGTCCAGGGTCACAGGAAGTAAGTGCAAAGTTGAATTGCTACTTGAGTTTATCTGATTCCAAAACTAAGGCATAGTGCCTTCCACCAAGATGAGTAAATAGTTAAGAGCTGAAACCTTGGGAGGGAAGAACTCACCCAGAGAGAAGCAGGGAGAAGATCAGCGAGACTGTCTCAAAAAAAGAAAAAGAAAAAAGGGCCAGGCACAGTGGGTCAGGCCTGTAATCCCAGCACTTTGGGAGGCCAGGGCGGGTGGATCACCTGAGATCAGGAGTCCAAGACCAGCCTGGCCAACATGGTAAAATGCCATCTCTACTAAAAATATAAAAATTAGCTGGGTGTAGTGGTGGACAACTGTAATCCCAGCTACTCAGGAGGCTGAGGCAGGAGAATTGCTTGAAGCTGGGAGGCGGAGGTTGCAGTGAGCTGAGATAACACTACTGCACTCCAGCCTGGGCGACAAAGGGAGACTCCATCTCCAAAAAACGAAAAAAAAAAAAAAAAAAGAAGAAAAGACAGCTGATCCAGGCTAATCACCTGGTAAACACACTAATGCCAGACCTCTTGATAAAGAGACTAATAAAGTTTGTAGCACGAGAGTCTTCATCTGTGGGATGCTTTTAGAAGAACATGCTTAGTCTAGGATTGCTTATGGTAAATGACTCAGGAATGGATGGATTTATGAGATCTGACCCCCTCAAGAATGCCACATAAGCTATGTAACTCAAGATTAAGTGGAGGTGTTTTGTCACCAAGAGAGCTCGTTCTATGTCAATGATATGAACTGCACACATCACTTAGAGACCTCACAGGTTCCCAGGTGGTCTAGTGGTTCAACAAAAATTTTAATAAAAAATAATTTTTAAAAAGAGACCTCACAAGTAATCTTGTTCCAGAATGTACCCTATGCACACAGACCTAGCGATCCCGTCAGTGGCCCTGAATGTATTTCTTCCTGCTTTGCCTGTGCCTCCGATGGCCAGTATCTTTGAAATTTTTCATGAGGCTTGATTCATGGTAAGCACTCTAACTCATGTGTCTCTCTGATGTGAAATACTCCCAATTTTCTGTGTTATCCCTATACTAAGTAACAAAAGACAACATATAATCATAGAAGCCTTCCCTGGGTTTTAGATTTTGACTAAGACTTGAAGGATACATAAATTTTTCAAAGATGGAGAGAAAATGGAGGATATAAATTAAGGAAGAAATATGAGAAAAACCCAAAGGAACTTAAGACAGTAAGAATACAAAACTGATTCTAATGAATGGTTTAAAAAAAGAGGCTGAAGACATATGGAGCACATCACAGGAAACTTCAGAAGTCAGAGAGAGATGTGTATAAACAGGATTTAGTTTTTAGTGAAAAATAAGGTACTGAAAGTGGAATGTAAGAAAGATGATTCTGGTAACACTGTGAGGAAAGGACTCAGAGGACTGGAATTAGGGAAGTCAGTTAGAAAGCTGTTGTAGAAATCAAACCCTGGCACGTACGGCCAAATGACTTAACAAGAGTACCAAGACTATACAATGGGGAAAAGATAGTCTCTTCAACAAATGTGCTGGAAAAACTAGATAGCCACATTCTAAGAATGAAGCTGGACCCTATACCATATACAAAAATTAATTCAAAATGAATTAAAGACATACACATAAGACCAAACTATGAAACTCCTAGAAAGAAATATAGGGGGAAGGCTTCAGGACATTAGACTTAGCAATGATCTTTTGGATACAATACCAAAAGCACAGGCAACAAAAACAAAACCAGACAAATGGGACTTCATAAACTTTAAAACTTCTTCATGTCAAAGGAAACAATCAGCAGAGTGGAAAAGCAACCTATGCTTTTTTTCATATATTTGATAAAGGATTAATATTCAGAATATAGAAGGAACTAATACAACAAAACAACGCAATTTAAAAGTGAGCAAAGGGCCAGGTGCAGTGACTCATGCCTGTAATCCCAGCACTTTTGGGAGGTCAAGGTGGGAGGATCACTTGAGGTCAGGAGTTGAAGACCAGCCTGGCCAACATGGCAAAACCCCATCTCTGCTAAAAATACAAAATTAGCTTTGCATGGTGGTGTACGCCTGTAATCCCAGCTTCTCAGGAGGCTGAGGTACAAGAATCACTGGAACCCAGGAGGTGAAGGTTGCAGTGAGCCGAGATTGCGCCACTGCACTCCAGACGGGACAACAAAGCAAAACTGCATTTAAAAAAAAAAAAAAGGAAAAAACGGGCGAAGAACTTGAACAGGCAATTCTTCAAAGATATACAAATAGCCAACAAATACATGAAAAGATGCTCCCCATCATGAATCAAAGTAAAATGTAAATCAAAACCACATGACCAGCTGGGCACAGTGGCTCAAACCTGTAATCCCAGCATTTTGGGAGGCCAAAGTGGGGGGACTACTTGAGCCCAGGAGTTGAGACCAGCCTGGGCAACATAGCGAAACTCTTATCTCTACAAAAAATACAAAAATTAGCCAGGTGTGGTGGCTAATTTTCTAAGTAGCTGGCCTATAGTCCCAGCTACTTAGAAGGCTGAGGTGGGAGGATCCTTTCAGCCTGAGAGGTTGAGGCTACAGTGAGCCAAGATCATGCCACTATACTCCAGCCTAGGAACCAGAGACCCTGTCTCAAAAAAAAAAAAAAACAAAACAAAACAAAACAAAAAAAACCACTAAAGAAAAGAAAAAAACCACATGAGCTATCACCTCCACCCATTAGAATGGCTACTATCAGAATAACAGAAAACAGCAAGTGCTGATGAGGATGTGAAGAAATCAGAACCCTTGTGCACTGTTGGTGGGAATGTAAAAAGATATACACATTATGGAAAACAGTATGAAGCTTCATCAAAAAATTAAGAGGGCCATCATATGATCCAGAAGTCACACTTCTAGAAATATATCCAAAAGAATTCAAAGCAGGGTCTCAAAAATTATTTGTATGTCCATGTCCATTCCAGCATTATTCACAACAGCCAACGGGTGCAAGTAATCTCAATGTCCATGGATGGATGAATAAGGAAATGTGTTATGCATACAACAGCCTTTAAAATGAAGAAAATCCTGTCACATGTTACAACATGATGAACTTCAAGGATATTAGAGTAAGCAAAATAAGCCAGGCACAAAAGGATAAACACTGTATGATTTCATTCATGTGAATTATTTAATCAAAATCATAGAAACAGAAAGTGCAAAGGTGGTTGTCTAGGGCTTGCAGGAGAGGGATTTAGTATTTAATGGGGGTAGAGTTTCAATTTTGTGAAATGAAAAAGTTCTAAAGATCTGTTGCACAACAATGTGAATATACTTAACACAACTGCACTATATTCTTAAAAATGGTTGAGATGGGCCAGGTGCGGTGCCTCATGCCTGTAATCCCAGTACTTTGGAAGGCCAAGATGGGCAGATAACCTGAGCTCAGGAATTCAAGACCAGCCTGGCCAACATGGCGAAAACCCGTTTCTACTAAAAATACAAATATTAGCCAGGTGTGGTGACGGGCACCTGTAATCCCAGATACTTGAGACACTGAGGAAGGAAAATCACTTGAACCTGGGAAGTGGAGGTTGCAGTGAGCTAAGATTGTGCCACTGCACTCCAGCCTGGGCGACAGAGTGAGACTCCATCTCAAAAATAATAATAATTCCCTAACGATGGCTATCAATATTACAAATTGTTAGTTATTTACATTGTTGTATATTTAAATTAAAACTAGTCTTTTTAAAAAATAATTTTTTACAGATAGGGTTTCTCTGTTTTGCCCAAGCAGGATCTCAGCTCAAACTCCTGGACTAACCACTCACTCTCTTGGACTCATGCAATCCTTCCGCCTTAGCCTCCCAAACAGCTAGGACTACAGGCATGCACCATCACAACCAGCTAATTTTCTTTCTTTTTTTTTTTTTTTTTTTTTTTTGTAGGGATGGTATCTCACAATGTTACCCAAGCTAGTCTCAAACTCCTGGCCTCAGGCGATCCTCCTGCCTCAACCTCCCAAAGTGCTGGGATTTAGAGATGTAAGCCCCTGAGCCCAGCCAAAAGTACCCTTTTACATTTAAAAAATAAAAATATTATGTTTTTCAATGAGGCACTAAGGTAATCTCAGTATAAGAATTTGGGGACAGGAGGAAGTTAGTGTTAGGGATATGAACTGGACCCAAAATGAGCCAGAGTGATATTTATCCTTTTCCATAAACAAAATTCTAAGATTCAGTGTGTACCATTCATCTTGAAGTGTACAACATGGAGGGTGAAAGAATGCACTGGAAGCAGGCATCATAAAGCATCACTGTCCTGCAAAGAGCAGGGTTTAAAAGGTAGCACCACCACTTCCTAGCTAGGGAAACTTGGGTAAGTTACTCTAACTTTTCCAAGGCTCACTTTCGTCATTTGTATGATGGTGATAACAATTCATATCACAGATTCACAGATCGCATCTTTTTTTTTTTAAGAGACCGAGTCTCACTCTGTCACCCAGGCTGGAGTGCAGTGGCGCAATCTCGGCTCACTGCAACCTCCGCCTCCCAGGTTCAAGTATTCTCCTGCCTCAGCCTCCCAAGTAGCTGGGACTACAGGTGCATGCTGCCACATCCATCAAACTTATTTTGTATTTTAGTAGAGACAGGGTTTCACCGTGTTGCCCAGGCTGGTCTAGAACTCCTGAGCACAAGGCAATCCGCCTGCCTCAGTCTCCCAAAGTGTTAGGATTACAGGCGTGAGCCACTGCGCCCGGCCTCCGCATCTTTTATATAGTAAATTTAGGATCACAGAAAAGGATCTGCCCAAACTGAAAATAAACAGCATGACTTTTAAGATAATCAATTAATATCAATATCATACCGCTGATTCACAAAAGGGCTGGAAAGCTCTGCAAGCAGGCGAAAATTCCCAACGTATGCCAGCACTCCATCTTTCTGGATGATAAACATAAAACACAATGTCAAGGACAACGGTTTAAACAAAATTCCCAAATACCACAGAAATATCCAATAGCTTCTCAGCATTATATAACAATCAATACCAAAACAGATCAAGAAGTTTTCTACCTTTTACTGTCAAACTGATTTTCGTCATGAGAATACAGAAAGACCCTTAGAATTCTACAGTATTTTTAAAAAACAGTAAATTATACACTTCCGTTCACTTATGTATATAGTGTCCATTTGTAAAAATAGGCTTCAAGCAGTTGTTTCATGTTAAACAAGTTAACTCTGTAAATAACCACTAGTGATAGCATTTTCAAATTACTGTAGAAAAGAATGATCACAAAGTACTGTGAATTTCAGAAGGTGAGGAGTTTTAAAACAATTCAATACCTGATAAGAACTCACTTATATCCATTACTAAGTGGAAGCACCTTAAAAATCTCAAAAAAGCACTTAAGCTAAATAACAATACATAAGCCTGTGGGCAGAGGCATATTTGCCCACTATGACAACATATGCCACCATGTTTGTTCTAGAAGATCCTAGAGCTAAATTTAGGATCTTTGGGATCTTTCTAAATTTAAGCATAATACCCAATACATCCCACCAATTTAATAATATGAAAAGTTTAGCACAGTTAGTAAACAAGGGAAAGAAAACCAAACGTATACACTCTAAAAATTTTACTTAATACACTTAAAAATTTGCTGCTAGGTAAATGGAGTCACTCTAGCACTTGCAATTAAATCAGAATTATGATTACATGCCAAAGAAAATAGTCCTCCCTATCCCAATACATTAGATATACATGAAAGTTTGGCAACTATTTTTCTACTGGCTATGTCATGCTGCCTTCCAAATGAGAAGAATATGAAACATTTTTTTTTAAAACAGGTGAACTTTTTAATTGATGATTTTTAATATTTATCCATGAAAATTGTTTTAGGGATTCAAAATTCTAAGCTAGATTCTAAGAGCTACCTTTAACAAGGTTAATCTAAAACTTTTTATAATCACAAATTCATTATCCTTAGCAATACTGGAATGTGTGATGAGGCAGAAGGAAGGAGGGATGGCCAAAGACAGAGACAGCAGGCGGGAGGAGTACTGTATGCACAGGGGGTGACCAACTTTTCAGAGTCAACTGGGGCACAGCCCATACCAGTCCAGAGACATAACAATGTATGAGAAAGAACTGTGCACAGGTTTTATTACTTTAACACAGAGATATGAAGAATAGGTATTTATTTGAAATTATTATTCTATACTAGTTTTCTGTTATAATACATGCTTTTATTTAAACAAGATGGAAGGAGTGCAGATCAATTTAGATGTGCTTGCCTGTCTTATTCTAGACTTGTGAGACACAGTCTCCTTAGGTGCTCACACATCTCTTCCACCAAGCCTATATTAGTTTGCTAGGGCTGTCATAACAAAGTACCAAAAACTGGGTGGCTTAAACAAAGAAATGTATTGTCCCACAATTATGGAGGCTAGAAGTCCAAGATCAAGTGGTTGACAGGGTCATGCGCTCTCTGCAGGCACTAGGGAAGAATCTGTTCCAGGACTCTCTGCCAGCCTCCTGCAGTTCCTTGGCTTGTGGCAGCCTAACTCCAATCTCCATGTGGCATTATCCCTATGTGCATGTCTGTGTCCAAATTTCCCCTTTTCGTAAGACCAGTCAACGTGGATTAGCGGCCCACCATATTTTAATACAAACTCATCTTAACTGACTACATCTACAATGACCCTATTTCCAACTGAGGTTACATTCTAAGGTATCAGAAGTTAGGACTTCAACCTGTGATTTTGGAGGGGACACAATTCAACCCGTAACAATGCCCAATCCCAAATTCTTTCCTGTCTGTTGTGCAGTATGTTCTGTTTTGCTTATCTATCTCCCTAATTTAATTTTCTGTCTTTCCATCTGTCTATCACATATCATTATATACTAATATATATAAAACAACAGATAGATTTCCATATACAATAACTTTCCTTGTAAGTAATGTCTGGGACACTCTGGTGTTGATATCATAACTGTTCTTATTTTCATTATCTGAACTCTCAGAAAATGCAGTCACAGTATTCACAGTGTGGAAAGTTAAACTAACACTATGTCAATACAAATCACAGCAGTTAATGCAATGGGCAAAGTCAATGATAGACTGTTACTGCTCACAATTACATCACACTTGCATTGCATCAGTGGATGATCCACTATTGTAAACTGCAAATCATAGCTGCCATGATTTTTTCTATGCCACAGGAAGGGGTCTCCTGGGCTGCAGGATTTTCAGTGGTAAAAATGGTACAACCAGGAAAGCTCTAAACAGGCCGCTCTCATCTTTGTTTTACTATGAATGCATTTAGGCTGGGCATGGTGGCTCACACAGGTAATCCCAGAACATTGGGAGGCTGAGGCAAGAGGATTGCGTGAGCCTAGAGGGTCGAGACCAGCCTGGGCAACACAGAGAAACTGCATCTCTATAAAAAACTTAAAAATAATAAATAATTCATTTTAATATATTTTAGAAATCATATTTGCAGCTAAAAAAAAAACAGAGGGATGAGAAAAGCACAAATGTCTGACCCCTCTAATTTATTCAGCATAATGAAGCACTTTAAAGATAATAAGGAACAAATTTCCATTTACATTTCAAATTCCTTAGGTATTTGGGTGCTTTTTTAATTTAAAAATTTGGTGATTTGTTCAAAGTTTAGGTGAGTTTTCTCAAAAGAATTGCTTGGAATATTTAATAAGAAGTTAAAATAACAAGTAATTATGTTCAATTATAGACAATCCAAGTAAAGTAAGAGAAATAAAATATTCTGTTTTTTGCCACCTCTAGTTAAATTCGGTAGTGAATTAGGGCAAGGTAGAACTCTGAATATAGTACACAACTAGATATGACTCGAGGGAACAAAAAAAATGCAAGGAAAAGGTTATTTTAATGAGATTCTTACTTGAGCCAGACGTAAACATCTTAGAAATATTTGTATTATAATCCCTCACTAAGATAGATTCATGTATGTAGTAAACATCAAGCATTAAAAAAAAAAAGGTGAACTTTTTATTCCTTAAGTATAAATTCTCTCATTCATAACATTGACTTTCTCTCCTCAAAGGTGATTTTTCTTCTGATCTATTTTTCCTAACAATTCTCTTTAGTTGTTCTAAGTCTGTGGCATTCTACATAACTATGTTCAATGTTTAGAGAACATGACAGACCAGACTACTGCAAAATGTTATGAGTTAATATGTCCCTAAGGTCAGCCAAAATCCTTGTTAAATTTCTTACCGTATCCTTCAAATAAATAGTTTTTCCAAAGATGAGACCAAATACCAAAATTTATTTTTATACAACTTATAAAGTATTTTAAAGCAGACTCCCAAAAGTCATGTAAAATATCAAAGTAATATAGCAGCAACAGCCTTAGCGTTAAATTTCAAAAACCATTTTAGGCTGGGTGCAATGGTGCACACCTATAGTCTGACTCAGCTACTCAGAAGGCTAAGGCAGAAAGATCACCTGAACCCAGGAGTTTCAGGTTGTTTCTGTGAGCACTGCACACCAGCCTGGGTGACACAGCATGGCCCTGTTTCTTAAAACAAAATTTTTAAAAATTCTAAAAATTTCTCTCTAGTTAGTATTAACTTTAAAAATAAAAAAAATCATGAAATAGAAAAGATTACTTCTTCCAACTCCTTAAAAGGTAAAGAATTAAAAGTAACTATAACTATTAACCAGAGTACCAAATTAATAACAGATAAAACCTGACTTTATGATTTTAAGTATCAAAAGAATCACTGTAAAAATGATAAATTTGATGTTATGTTCATCTAAACAACTTTGGACAAAGTACAAA
This sequence comes from Sapajus apella, assembly GCF_009761245.1. Taxonomy (NCBI): domain Eukaryota; kingdom Metazoa; phylum Chordata; class Mammalia; order Primates; family Cebidae; genus Sapajus; species Sapajus apella. The sequence continues at coordinate 8,357,697 of NW_022437004.1, read as the reverse complement.
TCTTCCATGCTTTGAGGAAATTGTCTCTTGAATTAAAAAAAAAAATTGGGCATAACATCCTGGTCCTTCTCATTCCTCTCTCCTCTTCCCAAAGAGAATGGTTAGTTCTAGTATTTCTAGCCCAGTGGTTTTCTATGTGTAGTTCCCAGATGAGCAGCATCCGCTTGACTTGGAAACTTGCTAGATATAGATATTCCTGGGCCCCATCCAAGACATAATGAATGGGAAACCATGAGGAGCGGGACCAGCAACTGTATTTTGCAGGCCTTCCAGGTGATTCCAAGGTCTATTAAAGTGGAAGAAGTGATTTCCTAGCCTACAAATGGCCAGTGATCACTCAGCCACAAAGAGCTAGAAACTGTGCTGAGCAAAGGTTTACAAACACCCACCTCGGACTGCACAGCATTCTTAACGTGGACCTGCTACATTCCTCTAGAAAAGTTTTTCCTGACCCCTTAACTCTTAGCTGAGAGAACACCCAGTTAAGTGTCTCTGCAATCTCTGTGCTTATCTGTTAGAGTACTTAGCTCCTTGCAAATATCTACATTTCATCTGCCTTATTCACTATTATACCCATAAAGCCTAGCACAGCGCCTGCCCCATGTTTCCTGAGTTGAACCTTGCCTTCCCAGTGCTGTTAAACAAGCACATCACCTCTAAAGTCAAAATCCCAAGAATCCTTCAGGCCTATTTCTGAATGGCTGAGAGGATTATGAGAATATTAGCCTTTGGCTGGACGTGGTGGTACACGCCTATAATCCCAGCACTTTAGGAGGCTGAAACAGGAGGATCACTTGAGCCCAGCCAGGGCAATATTAGTGAGACCCTGTCTCTTACAGAAAAAAACAAAAACAAAAACTCACACTTCATTCCAAAAGAAAAGGAGAAAACCATCCAGATTTTAATGTCATAAAGATATTAGTGGAACAGAATTAGAGGTTATCAAATTTGTTATGAGAAAAAAAGTCTGAAGTTTTAATCTCCAACACCGATACATTTAGATTAGTGAAGCAAGGCTGGTAAAAGTGGATATGCAAGTAGAAGAGGTAGGGGAATGTGGGGCCTGCGTAACAGAGGTAAAACGTCTGAAAGCAGGCGGTTAGCGAGCACACTGGCAAACTAAGGAGCAACAGGATGTAGCGTAAAAAAAAGACAAACCAGGGTTATAGCTCTGCCCTTACTGGCCATGTGACCTTGTGCCTATTACTGAATTCCTTTGATCCTATCCCAAGAAATCTATAACAAATGGTTAATACATTTAAATATGGCCACCATTACTACCATCATCTTCATCACTTTATAAAATATAAAATGAGAGAATTAAAATTAACCAATAGATGGATGCATCTAGGAATGCCATTTGATACCACTACTATATCCCAATGCTGACGGTAGAACTTCCAGAAATATTTATTGGAAAACTGACTAGTGTAAGTCTTTTTAAAACTTTGGCCAGGCGCAGTGGCTCATACCTGTAATCCCAGCACTTTGGAGGCCAAGTTGGCTGGATCACAAGGTCAGGAGTTTGAGACCAGCCTGGCCAAGATGGTGAAACCCTATCTCTAATAAAAAAACAAAAATTAGCCGGGCGTGGTGTTAGGCGCCTATAATCCCAGCTACTCGGGAGGCTGAGGTTGGAGAATCGCTTGAACCCGGGAAGTGGAGGTTGCAGTGAGCCAAGATGGTGCCACTGCACTCTAGCCTGGGCGACACAGCAAGATGCCATCTCAAAAAAAAAAAAACTTACTCTATTTGAGCAATTCAGTATTATAATTAAGCAATTACATCTCAGGTGGTGGGGAAAGTTAAAAGCAATTAAGTTTTGAGAGGCAGAGACAGTTAATGACCATAGGCCTGTGGTATGGAGGACAGGATTTGAATCCTAGCTCTGTGGCAACTTTGGGCAACGCTATAATTTCAGTTTCTCCATTTGTAAAATGGGCAAAATTCCATCTTTATAGCAAGACTGCCGTGAAAATAAAATGTGATGCATCCTGATGGCAATCAGGAAAAAGACTAAAACAGAAAGGGCACTCAAAAGAGGGAAAAGGACTAGGTGCAGTGGCTCACACATATAATTCCAGCACTTTAGGAGGTTGAGGCAGGAGGATCACTTGAAATCAGGAGTTCCAGGCCAGCCTGGTCAACAAAGTAAGACCCCACAGCTACAAAAAAATATATTTTTTTAATTAGCCAGGCATGGTGGCATGTGTCTATAATCTACTTAGGAGGCTGAGGCAAGAGGATCACTTGAGCCCAGGAGTTAAGGCTGTAGCAAGCTATGATTGCACCGCTGCACTCCAGCCTGTGTGACAGAGTATCTGTCTCTAAAAAACAAGTGAACCAGGTAAATGTTCTTATTACAATTATAAAGAAAAGACTTAAACGGGCCTATTCCTTCCTGCCTAGGTATAATCATTCACATCTAGTTACCGACACAGGGGTGACCACACAGTCTCTATGAGTCAGGCCTGGGTGATGGGAAGGAATGGATGATTAGACAGATCATTACAGTCAGGAAGGATCAGATGCACTACTAATGAACACTGCTAAATATTTTACTAGAAAAGATAACTTACGTGAGCAAATGACCTCAAAAAGCAGTTAATATTGCTTTCTACTTGTTGCAGAAAAACACTCGGGATGAAAAGGAAAATGAATACTTCTAAGGGTAAACTAAACTGTTTTATTGACCTCATGGTTTTTGTCAGCTTTGCATCTCATTTTGCACAGCTGTATTTCACCAACACGAATTTAGTTGTGTTCAGAATGACTTTATGTTCATCATACCACAGTGTGGCATGGTTGAAATGGCCTCTGAAAATTACCTAGTTTCTATTACCAATAGATTTTTAAATCCCATCCACAAAAGCTCTTCCAGTTTGCTTTAAACTTAGGGTGGATCACCCCATGGTGAGGAGCACAAACAGCTCACTGCATCGTGGGATTGCTATTCAAAAGTCCCAAAACTACACCGCTCTCTCAGGTTTCCACCTGCCTGTCCTACTTCTGATCCTCGCAACCCAAAAAACTTAATTGGATCCAATCTCTTTTTCATATAAACCTTCTGATATTTGTAGACAGTCATATGTTGATCATTTTCACATTGCTCAGGTAAAGATGCTTCTAGCCAACCCTTTTCAGAGTTCCTGAGACCTATTAACTACAGTCTTCACAAAATAAAAACAAAACAAACAACAGAAATCAATGAGCCTCTTGATTAAACGAACCATTTACACAATGGTTCTCTGAAGACAATTTTGGCAGAATGAATCAATATCCTTAAAAAATACATAGATATTTGCCCAAGAATTCCACTCAACAAAATTATTCTTTGAAAATAATTATTCATGTGCACAAATGGGAAGATATATGGGTATTCACTCAAAGTTACCTATGTCACTGAAACACATAACAACAGGGCATTGGTTAAATGTTATTACATATCCATATGCCACCAATAGAGACAATGATACCACCAATAGTCTGAGAATGAAAACATCTTCAGAACTTGCAAAAGACTCAGAGTTTACCTCCTTCACTTTCTTAGATACCATTTGAGGATATGCTGCAGCAAAATAAGTGAATAAACAAGAAAGTCAAATACATTGGATTGAGGAAACAGTGACTTCAGCCCAGGACTGGAATGACAGGGAGCCCCAGGACACTGGCAGCAGCCCAGAGAGCAATCTGTTCAGACTGCAGCAGAATAGCAAGCTCCTGGAGCAGGTACGTGGGAGCTGGGAAAAGATGGTTGCAGAGATTTAGTAGTATCCTTGAGTATGAAACTACTCAAATATGCAGTAAAGGCAAGTGATGGAGGAAAAAAAAAGGAAGGCAATTAAAACTCCAAAAATATGACACAGGAAATGTAATCCAGGTCCTGCAGCAAACTATTTTAATGCAATCATAATAAATACTTTACTGATTTTCTATGTGTAGATCAACTGGCTGCAAAGAAAACCTTATATGATTACAGAATACAAAGTAGATATTTTTAAATCTCAGCAATACACAAGTACAAGTGATAAAAACTGAGAAGCAACGCAGAAGTTAGAGAAGTAGAAGAAAAAATAGGGGCACTAATATCTTCATTTTTAAAAGTACCAAGAGGCCAGGGGTGGTGGTTCATGCCTGTAATCTTAGCATTTTGGGAGGCTGAGGCAGGAGGATCACTTGAGCCCAGCAGTTTCGGACCAGGCTGAGCAATGCAAGGAGACCCCATCTCTACAGAAAATTTTTTTTAAGTTAGCTGTGGTGGGGAGAGAGGTCCAAGATGGCTGATTACTAGCAGCTCAGGATTGTAGCTCCCAGCGAAAACACAGAGAACGAGAGGACGCCACACTTTCAGATGAATTTTTGTTGCTCACAGACCAGGAGATTCCCAGCAGAAGAGCCCCACAGGTCACCAGTGTGACTCTTGTGGCCAGCACAGCGGTTTGGCCAGCGCAGAGGTTTTGCCGGCGCCCCGCATGGCGGTTCTTGGTACAGAGTAAATGGGACTGGGTCCCCTTTTGGTCGATGTTTGGAGCTCCAGGAAGGCAGAGTCGCCTATTCAGCTGATTGAAAAAGGGACTCAAGAAGGAAGCCAGACCAGAGATTGCTGGGCAGAAAAGCACCACAAATCTTAACGCTGCTGTTTTGGCTGACACAGTGGGTTGCTCAGATTCCGGCGCTGGGAATCAACAAGTTGGATATCCACTCAGAGACCTGATTTGAAAGTCGGTAATTACAAAGACGACAGGTGGATAAATTTACAACGATGGGAAGAAACCAGCGTAAAAAGGCTGAGAAGACCCAAAATCAGAATGCCTCTGCCTCTACAGGGGATCACAGTTCCTCATCAAGGGACCAAGGCCTGATGGAGAACGAGTGCGTTCCATTAACAAATTTAGGCTTCAGAAGGTGGATAATAAGAAACTTCTGTGAGTCAAAAGAACATGTTCTAGCCCAATGTAAAGAAACTAAGAACTTTGAAAAAAGGTTTGATGAAATCCTAACGAGAATAGACAATCTAGAGAGGAATATAAGTGAATTAATGGAACTGAAGAATACAATAAGAGAACTCCGCGAAGTATGCACAGGTTTTAACAGTCGAATTGATCAAGCAGAAGAAAGGATATCAGAGGTTGAAGACCAACTTAATGAAATGAAACGAGAAGACAAGATTAGAGAAGAAAGAGTAAAAAGGACTGAGCAAGTCTCCAAGAAATATGGGACTATGTGAAAAGACCTAATTTACATTTGATAGATGCACCTGAATGTCATGAAGAGAATGAATCCAAGCTGGAAAATATTCTTCAGGATATTATTCAGGAAAACTCTCCTAACCTAGTAAGGCAGGAAAATACTCAACTTCAGGTAATACAGAGACCACCACAAAGATATTGCTCAAGGAGAGCAACCCCAAGACACATAATCGTTAGATTCACCAGGGTTGAAATAAAGGAGAAAATTCTAAGGGCAGCTAGAGAGAAAGGTCAGGCTACCCATAAAGGGAAGCCTATCAGACTCACAGCAGATCTCTCAGCTGAAACCTTACAAACTAGAAGAGAGTGGGGGTCAATATTTAATATCCTCAAAGAAAAGAATTTTCAACCCAGAATCTCATATCCAGCCAAATTAAGCTTCATAAATGAAGGAAAAATAAAATTTTTCACGAATAAGCAAGCACTCAGAGATTTCATCACCACCAGGCCTGCTTCACAAGAGCTTCTGAAGGAAGCACTGTACACAGAAAGGAACAACCAGTATCAGTCAGCCCAAAAACTTACCAAAAGGTAAAGAGTATCTCCATGATGAAGAATCTATATCAACTAATGGGCAAAATAGCCAGCTAGCATTAAATGACAATATTAAACTCAGAAATATCAATATTAATCTTAAATTTAAATGGATTAAATGCCCCAATCAGAGACAGACAGGCAAATTCAATGAAAAGTCAAATCCCATTGGTTCACTGTATCCAGATCCATCTCATAAGCAAGGACGCACAGAGACTCAAAGGGTTGGTGGAAGACTTACCAATCAAATGGAGAGCAAAAAAAAAAAGAAAACAGGAGTTGCAACTTTTGTCTCTGACAAAACAGACTTTAATAGTAACAAAGACTGAAAGAAACAAAGAAGGACATTACATAATGGTAAAAGGATCAATGCAACAACAGGAGTCAATGATCATAAATATATATGCACCCAATATAGGAACACCCAGTTACATAAGATAAGTTCTTAATGACTTATAAAGAGACTTGGACTCCTGCACAATAATAGCGGGAGACTTTGACACCACATTGTTAATATTTGACAGATCAATGAGATAGAAAATTAACAGGGACATCTATGATTTGAACTCAGACCTGGAACAAGTAAACTCAGTGAATATTTATAGAATTCTTCACTCCAGGTCCACAGAACATACATTTTTCTCAGTATCATATTACACCTATTTTGAAAGTGACCACATAATTGGAAGTAAATCACTCTTCAGCATTTGCATAGCATTTCACAGACTTAAATGAAATATTGGTTGGCTGTTTGTTTGTTATTTTCTTCCCTTATTCCTTCCTGTCTCCACTGTTAAGCACAATTATCGGCATAAAAGAGGTTTTTAATACCCATTTTTAGATTGCATTCCAGCCTGGGCAATAGAGCAAGACTCCTGTTCTCTCTCCCCCTTTCTCTTTCTCTTTCTTTCAAAAATAATAATAATAATAATTCTAACTCAATTAAAAAAATTAGCTGTGGTGGTAAATGTCTGTGGTCCCAGCTACTCAGGAGGCTGAGGCAGGAGGATTGGTTGGCCCTGGGAGGTCAAGGTTACAGTAAGCCCTGATAGTACCACTGCACTCCAGTGTGGGTAACAGAACGAGACTCTGCCTCGAAAAAAAAAAAATTTTGTTTAAAGTATCAAGGGATGCTGTAGGACCAGAAATAAGAATACTAAAAGTTTTAAAAGGAACTGAGAGACAAGTAGCATTCCCTAACTACATTGGGAGGAAGAAGGAAAGGCAAATTGGGGTATGAAAGTTAAATTCTTGTCCACCATAGCAAGAAAATACTATCTAACATTATTTATTATCCAACATTAACAAATCAAGATGTGGATAGTCTCTGAACATGGCCACATCAATTCCTTCCCTCACTGTATGTGCAAAAAGTTCCTCATATCAAGAGGAGGTCTTATTTCCCACCCCTTAAATCTGAACTGCCCTTAACAACTCACTTGATGAATAGAACATACTGGAATTATCTATGTAGTAAGTCTTCTGAAGCCAGGTTCTAATAAGCCTTGCAGCTTCCTCCTGGGTCACTTGGAACAATCACTCTTGAAATGTTCTTCAGAACACAATGACAAAGTTGTGAGAAGCCCAAGCTACAAGGAAGGACCACATACAGATGCTCTCCCACTGAACTCCCACCAATGAGCCCTTCTTAGACATTCAACCCTGTCGAGCTTTTAGATGATCCCAAACTCCACTGCCATTTAATAGCATCCACATGAGACATCAAGCAAGACTGTCCAGCTGGCTTGCTTTCTCCCTTCATTTTTTAAAAATATTATTAAGAACTCATGAGTCAATGGATTTCAATCAACCACAGTCATTATTCTAATTGATGATCAAAGTGTCACATTTTAAGCCAACAGAAGAGCCTTCACATTGGATCTTATGTCTTTTTGACATAGTCCCATTAATCTTCGATAGGTTCCTTGCTTTCTGACCCAAGATTGCCAGAACCACTTCAATACATAAAATGAAATTTTAAATTTTAGTTTTGGCCAGATGCAGTGGCTCATGGTGTAATCCCAATACTTTGGGAGGCCGAGGTGGGTGGATTACTTGAGGTCAGGAGTTCAAAACCAGCCTGGCCAACATCTGTATTTTAGTTTCTACTAAAAATACAGAACAATAAACTGGGTGTGGTGGTGGGTGCCTGTAATCCCAGCTACTTGGGAGGCCGAAGCAGAGAACTGCTGGAATCTGGGAGGTGGAGGTTGCACTGAGCCGAGATCGTGCCACTGCACTCCAGCCTGGGCAACAGAGCAAGACTCCTTCTCAAAAAAAAATAAAATAAAATAAAATTTTTTTAGTTTTGATCACATTTTTATAATACACATATATGAGAAATGCTGTTTTTGACTTATGCATTTTGACTTATACACGTATGCATATAGGAAAAAAGCACATTCCTAAATGTAAATGTTAAGTAAGTAAATAATATAATAGTTATATAGGCTGTGAGATTGGGGCATCATTTTTTCTTTTTGCTTGTCAATGTTTCCTAATCCTTAAATAAAAATGAATTACCTAAATAACTTTTAAAATATTTATCACAGCTTTTTATTTACAATGTTGCTTTTAGGGAATAATGCTTCCAATATTGCTTTTGGAAACCACTGAATTCCCAATGTATGCCTTTATGGTTCTCTTTCTACCTTCTGAGTTGCCTGATCATCCTTCTTCTGGTCCCTGACCCTGACTGACTGCACTGTCCTTTAAGCGAAGCTTCATTTCTAATGGCATATGGGCCACTTTCCCCTGGGACAGCCATACATCTCCAAAAACCTCTTACCATCTAAAAGTATCTCTCTAAACTGCTTCTCCCATTTCCTTCCACGGTGTCATCTTCCTCTAGTGCTCTGGATCATTTGGTCTCTTCTTTCCCTTCCTTCTCTGAAATCCAAATTAGATACTGTGCTCTACTCACTGCAAAATGACTCAGATTTGTTTCTTCCTCATTAATATAACCACTGCTATAACCATTAAAATTAACTTCTTTGTAATCTGTCACCTATATTACTTCAATCACCTCCTAAAAGATATCCTCCCCCCCCCCACCAATCAGATTTTTTTCTGCATATCATCATCGGTTTTATCCTTCTAACATGCCAGTTGTATCAAGTTATTTTCTGGCTAAATATCCTACATCTATTCTGTGAAAAGCAAAAATGCAAGGCTAGTAAGTGTGAATTTTCACTCCACCTATCAGGTGGACCCATCTTACTCATCCAAATGTATAACCATCACCCATGTCTACACAAATCCCATTCCCCGACAGCCCAAGTCCTCAATATCACCCATGAAGATCTGGCATCTCCCCAGTGACTTTGCTCAAAATGTGTTCTGACCTAGGAAGCTTTCCCTACTTTTTTTTCCAATACAAATATGCATATTTTTGAAGGCTTAGTTTAAATCCAGCCTAGCTCAAAAGCTCTCTTAGAAAATTTAAAGGCATTAATACACATATGAACATTTATGTGAAACTCCGAGAATCTACATCAAGTACTATCAGCAGTTATCTCTGGAGAATCAGACCTAGAAAACATTCTACTTACTAAGCCCTATATTTCTACAAACTCAATTTTTTTTTTTTTTACTAATGCCTATATTCAAAAAAAAATTAATGAATTAACACAATGATCCTTCCATTCCTTAAATTACTATGGTATTACTGATTGATCCCTGGATGACATTTTAATTTTTACATAGTATCTTATATTTAAATCTTAAATCCCTAATTGAAAGCACAGGTTCTATCCTATCATCAATCCCTACCTCCCACCTGCCTTAGTTCACAACCTCTGTAATACCTGGTTGATCCGGCCAGTAGGGAAAAAAAAGAAAAAGAAAAAAAACTTAAAAAAAAAAAAAATCCTGTGAGTTTGATTGGGAAAAAAAAAAAAAGAAGTTAAAAACCCTCTGTGAGTCACACTGGGGTGTAGAACTGTGCTTCAGTAATCTTGCTTCTGTATTTTCTAATCCTGTACACTATCAATATATCAATGACTCTGGGCTCATTTAATCTAATACACCCATGACAGATAGCATCATATGTGACATACACTTCCATCGGCATAGGTGGCCATTAGATAAGATTCCGGTTATGCGTAATTCCTCGTTACTTTATCCTTTTCTCTCCTATTCAAGAAAACCTGCTAAAATACAATTGAGATAGATGCTATTAAAGCAGTAAGATTAAATCTTTCTATAATATTTTTAAATAATTACAAATTCTGATACTTTATTGTTGGTAAATTATGACAAAACTCACAACTGACTCATGGTCAGTGTGGTGTTTCTGCTCTGTCATCTACCTTTAAGGAGCTTTGCATAGACTAAAATCTACATTTACCATGGCCTCTGCATGACTATGAGGGAAAACAAAACAGGATTTGTCGGATCCCTTCTGAAGCTTAAAAGAAAACTCTCCTTTTGGCAAGTAATTATGGAAGTCTGGATTTTCTTACTATGGGAATTTTTCCTACCAGCTAAGAGTAGCTAAGACCAGAGGTTTACAAGGTAGAGGGAAAAGAGAACTAAATCATGCACCTACTATTGCTAGTATAGTGCTAAATACTGTTCTACCACCAAAGGCGTGGACAAAGATGGGCACCCTTTCCCTACTACACCACACTATATTACACCACACTACACTACCCCACACTATACTATGACTATATGTTGGTAGGAAATAAGTTCAGGGCCTCCCAAATTGGAATCCTGTGTAAAAATATGACTGTGTTCTACAGTGGCAATGATGGGGCATTTTTAAATAGGTAATAGACTGAGCCAGAGTCTCAGCACAATGGAAATGTGGCCAGTCTATTACCTATTAATGGAAACCATTTCAGAGTATCATCAACCTAGAATTGAGGTTTGGAAACAAAATCTATTACTATATTTAATAACTATTCGCTTAATTCTAATCATTCAAGGTTTTTGATTATTATAAAACAGAGATGAAGGTTTGAGCTAACACACAGGCGTGGACTGTCAAATCAGACTCATGTGAAACAGTGTTCTTATCTAGCATTAATTAAGCTCTACTAAATGTTACAAAGATAGAGATGATCAGATAATTCAAGTGAAGCAGAGAGAGGTCTGGGACATCAAGGGCCCCTGGCAGCCCAGGTCTTTCTTTCCTTGCTGTGTGCCTACATGACCTTCTCCCAGGAACTGTGCCTTATAGATACTGGGTTCTCTTTACTATAGGTAATCCTTACCCAAGGACACCCTGCTAAGGTCATTTTAAAGTTTCTTCTTCCTAACACACATCAGTACTCTATTTATCCTAAGTCCTGTTGACAAGGAGATTAGATTGGGCCACATGCCTTGTTTTTCTCCCCTTCTGTCCCCCAAAGAAGTGAATGGATTGCCAGGCCAGCTGCTTTCACCCCTTCCTCCTAGGGTTACTTAAGAACCTGGTGACAGAACTTAGCTTATTGTTAATTCCCCCATTGCCTAGTTCTCTTGCATTAGTACTAAATCAAATCGTTTCAACAAAACAATTGCATCACAGAATCTCAGAATAAGAATAGAAGCTTTAAGACTATTTAATGCAAGCTCCTACCTAAAACTTCTGCTTATTGTACCTACTTTTATATCTATCCAATTAAAGCTATCTTACAGTAGAATTGCCACTCCAAAAGGCCTTTCTATTGTTATAATCTTCCAATCACTGAGGATGCCTTTCTTCTATAAAAGAGAAGTCTCCCTTACCTCTCTTTACCACCGCATTGGTCCTAGTCCCAACATTTTAATTAATCTAGAGTAAGTCTACTCCCCCTTCCACTCAGTAGTCCTTTCACATTTCCAGGAACATTTCAAAGCCATCATGTCCTAGTTCTTAGCTTTTCTAGGCTGACATCTCTAGGTCCTTCAGCTGTTTGTTATAAAACAATAGCTACATAATCTAGTATCTCCTCTCTATGGTTAACTGGCAGCTCTCTTACAGAAGTTTAGGGACTTCAGATGATGATGGTCCTGGATGTGGTCTGACCAGGCAAGCTATGTGTGAATTGGATATCATGGCTCCCATAACAGAATCTAAATTTGAAACAGCTTTCTGTTTTAGCAGATGTGATATACTATTGGCATAACTGAGATGCAGTCATCTACCACCTCCAGGTCATTCTTTATTCTTATGCTTCATTGAACCTAAATGCAAAACTTAACATTTATCACTATTAAGTTCCACCCATTTGTTTCAGTTTACAGTGCCAATATGAAGACTTTTTAAAAATGTAATACATTGTCCAATATGTTATTAGTTTTCCTACCTTTGTTTCAGTTATCTGATAAGCTTGCTTTAACTTTTTTATTATGGTAAAGTATATATGACATAAGATTTATCCTTTTGACAGCTTTTAAGCGTACAATTCAGTGGCATTAAGTGCATTCATTTTGTTAAACAACCACCATCACCATCCATCTCCAGAACTTTCCATATTCCCAAATGGAAACTCAGTACCATTAAACAATAATTCCCCATTATCCCTTCCGCCCTGTCCCTGGCAACAACTATTCTATTTCCTGTCTTTATGAATTTGATTATTCTAGTTACCTGATATAAAAAGATTCATATGATATGCTTGTTTTTAAAAATCTATTTAAGAACAAAATATTGACTTGGGTGGACATGACGATCTTCTTAGCTAACATCTATCTTATTGCACACCAAATCTAATCTACAACCTATTTTCTTTCCTGGCATTGAAAGGAAAATAGGATTCAAAAAGCAAACAAGATTAGAGGAAAAAAAGCGAAACAGCTTTGCTAAGGTAATTCCACCACACATATCCGAGAAGACACCCTGTGCCCCTAGAGGAACACGAAACAGTAACCACAGGACAAGGAAGGTAGGTAGAGCCAGACTGGAACTCCTCCTACACCAACAATGAGGAAGGCCTTACAGGAGTTTGTTACATTTGGAAATTATGGGAATGGTCACATCAGATATTTTATATCAAAAAATAAATTTTTAAAAATTTAAATTTTAATTACAAAACAAAAAACCACACATACATGTATGTATGTATGTGTATATAAACACATAACATATATTTTGTTGTAAATATATAACACATATATATATATTTGACACTGACCACTTAACAGTTTTGCCATGCTAATCCCTCCATTAGTAGTAAGAGTTACAAACTAACTGTACATTTGTGCTTTTATATAGACTTCTGTAAGTGAGCTATAGAAATACTAACAAAATAATTAATTATCAACAATTCTGCCAGTGTTTTGCTCATTACTGTATAAGAAAGTTGAAAATCTTTTGTTTCAGGAAGAAAAGGATTGCTTGTTGAGTTTTTAAAATATTTTTCAGTAATTAATATTTAACATGTTTTATTAAATGTAAAATTAGTGGTAATTAGAAATCATACAGACCTGAATATCAAATCTTGCTTTAGTAAGCTATATTAGGTGGCTATTTTTAAATCTACCTAGTTAATTTTTGAAATTTTGTTATCTTCTGAGATATTGCTATAACAGTTAATATAGTTACCTAAAATTTATTTTTAAGGCTATCTGAATGGAAGAAAAGGAGGAAATACAGTAGTTGTATGTAACTGCAAATAGTCAATGCTATTAAAATCTTTTTAAAACAAGAGAGTTTTTTTAATACTGTTAATAATTAAAATGTCAGCAAGTCATGGCATTTGTTTTATGGCATTTCTATGGAGAGTTTCCTTTAAACTAAACATAAGGCCAATATTTTTCTAATTCTTGTCTCCTGTTAATTACAACTTTGCTGAATCTAAAATGACAAATCTTTCATTTTTAATACTGCTTCATACATGTCTGCTCGTAAAATGTTTTTAAAATATAGATATTGGGGTAAAGCATTAAACAAGAAACAGAAATCTCACCTTTAAGGCATCACAGTGCTCCTAATAACCCTAAACAAATGCACTAAGAACCATTTGAACCAAGTTTTTTCCTAACTTGCAGCAGAATGATTTAATGCTCAGATTCAAGGGTGGTGTAATAATACAGCGGACTTGGAAATGGAAGCATATTGAGTGACTTTCAAGTTTAAATGTTTTCCAAATATATTCTAACTCATTATCTAAAGGCATGGTTCAATTGGAGATAGAACATGATTCACAAGGAATACACACACAAAAAAACGAAAGCTACCAAAGCAGTCAGAAAGGATGTACAAAGGATGGTAGTTTGTCCTTAAAACTTGGAGATTAAAGCATAAATGTGTTCATTTCTCCTAGAATAAGAGATCAGCTTGTCATGCTTTCCTTGATAATTAGTATCCTGCTCCAGGGGTGAAAGGTGAATATCAGGGAAAAAATGCTGTAGGATTTGTACCTCTCTCTATAGACAGAAGAAAATTCCTTAAGCTCTAAATTACTCTGCCAGAGAATTTTAAAACTTCAATAAATATAGAGAGATACAAAAATAGCAATCAAGACATTATATAACCTATAATACCTTAAACTCCAAAGAATCTTACTTTGCAACTATTTCTTCAGTAGGGATACATTTTGAACCTACAGAGAACTTGCTTCTATTTGTCACTTTAAGTTTTACTTTGTTCTAATAACAAAATCATTTAAGAAAAAAAAAGCTTCCTGCAAATAGCTTAAACGGTTACATAAGTATTAAGTCAAAGCGCTTTCCAAATACAAGTTCTCATTATTACATAAGTGATAAGAATTTCATGACCATTTGCCCCTAAAAATTATAATTATTATTATTTTTGTTAGACTTACATAGAATAACAAAATGCACAAAGTGACCTGGGAATTCACTGCATGGAAAAAAAAACCTTCTTATAGTCAATGAGTAACTACCGTTAAGATTGGTAAATAACATGGGATCTTTAGAGCATCTATTAACATTCATCATTTCACCTAATTCTTCCTGTTTAGTTTCCCTATGAATAGATTCACCTTAAAAGATAAATTTTAGACTATAACAATGGAACATATAATGACATATCAAAAATGCAACCATCTTTAGGAAAAAAATTGCAGTTGCAATATCTATGTTGAGCTTGTTGTTTTATCTATGTTGAAAAATAACTGATTCTAGAGAAACCTAACAAACATGTAAGGAACATAAAGTTGCTACTTTATAAATGTATATGTAGAAAATTTTTTAGATATACAATTTAATATGTTTTATTGCCTGAGATCTGTTAGAGGAATCCTCTAATAACCTTGGTCTTAGAATTCTGATAAAGTCCCCACTGCTCCAACCTACTTAAATGTAATTATGGATATACATGTAATTGCACATGGAATTAAGCAGAAAAGAAATATTTTCACTGGCTCATCTCCCTGGCAATTAAATTGTAAATGCATCTAGAAAGAGACAAATATCTATAGCTACACAACCCTGAAGGTTTTAAATTAAAATTCAAGGAATTAGAGTCATCTGCCTGTCTCAAAATCTATGAATACAGACAGATACACCAACACAGACACACATAAAGTTATTATTTTAGTTAATACACAAGATAGCATATCACAAAAGCAATCCCTGAATGCATCTGGAGAGGGTCATTAAAAACTAAGAATTGTATGTTTAGATTTGTGTTCACCCATACATCACAATTCCCAATCTTGTCTGCTAGTTAGGCTACAGAAAATCCTGAAACTTACCAGTATAAAGTAGTATGCATACAGGGCTGCACAATGATGTATTATAAAAAATTTGTCACCAATCACTTTCCAATACAAAATTATAATGGACAAATCTGTAAGAAAAAAAAAGTGAGTAAGGTATTACATAAGAAAGTTGCACTGTTTTTCAAGTATATTGAACTCTTTCTCCTGCCAACTCATCACGGTCCACTCTGAGCCCAGAGCACTTTGTTCATGCCTCAGTCAGTCTAATATCTACTTTGCCATAAAATTTCAGCTCCTATATGCCTGTCTCACCCACTCTCTTGTGGCTCCTCCAGAACAAGAACTAGGTTATGAGCATCTTTATACTCTCAGAATCTAGCACAAGGCCTGGCATATAGGTTGGTGCAAAAGTAATTACGATTTTTGCCATTATTTTTAATGACAAAAACTGCAATTACTTTGTACCAACTTAATTATATGTAATACAATATTCGTTAAAAACATAAATGAATAACTTGCTTCCAGAGTAAAAATAAACAAAAAATAGTATTGAATAGAAATAATTTTAAATAAGCTTAAATGACTGATTTTTGTCACTACAATAATTCAAACAGAGATAAGATGGTCATAGGGAAGGTACAAAATGATAAACTCATTTATAAAACAAATTCTACAAAAAAATACTTTAAAAATAAAAAAGAATGCAACTAAATATTAATTGAAAATAGTGATGCCACCAAGAACTATAACTACTAAAAAGAAAAACAAAGAAAAAGGTTCTGAAGTTAAACACTATTACTCAGAAAGTAATTTGTTTCCTTTAATAAAATAGAAATTGTTCCATAAGGCAGAACATGGTGGCTCACACCTGTAACCCCAGCGCTTTGGGAAGATGAGGTGGGTGGATCACTTGAGGTCAGGAATTCAAGACCAGCCTGGCTAACATGGTAAAACCCTGTCTCTACTTAAAAAAAAAGTACAAAAATTAGGTGGGTGTGGTGGCACGTGCCTGTAATCCCAGTACTCTGGAGGCTGAGGCAGGAGAATTGCTTGAACCCGAGAGGCAAAGATTGCAGTGAGCTGAGATTGCGCCACTGCACTCCAGCCTGGGCGCCAGAGCTAGACTCCATCTCAAAAAAAAAAAAAAAGAAAAGAAATTCCTCAATGTTAACAAAACTATTTTTTTTTTTAACCAAATAGTTAAACATAAAATGTAGACATGGAAACAAATAGCTATCATGAATGGATATCAGGAGAGGATTCAGGTTTTGTGGGGTCAGAGCTTATATGAGGACCTTCTCATTACTAATACAAGCCTAGACATGAATATTTAGAAAGAGAAATCATCAAGATTTTCTTTTAGAAAGAAAAAAGAAAACCTGCAAATGTGATTTTAGAAGTAAGAAAACCTGCAAATGTGAAAAATCAAGAAAAGTAATATAACATTATTAGTAATTAACTGCCTGATACATCCTCTCTAAATATATTTATGTACATATTTTGGCTGTATATATTTTGGTCACCAATTTATAAGATAATGATTTTGTAATATGTTCTACACAAAGAATTTTTAAAATTTTCATTCAGCTTCATTTAGAAAAGTTTGTTTCAGTGCAGAACTCTTATTTCTAAGTTTTTGGGGATTATTATCTTATCTGAGAAACCTTAAGTTTCTTTCAGACAAGATTTTCTGGGGACTAACTGGGGACTATCAATTCTCTGAATTGATAATACTTATTAACCAGTGTATGTGACATATTATGAGTATTGTGTTGTCCTTGGCAATGACAGCGTTTTGTATCAAATGAGCAAATCTTTTCCCAATGTGTTCACATGATTCACTCTCCTTTTAATTGGTCTAACAAATAACCCAACAGCCTTTTCCTTATTTGATTTATTCATTTACTCACTTACATATTTATTTAGAGACAGCTCTCATTCTGTTGCCTAGGCTGGAATGCAGTGACACAGTCTCAGCTCACTGCAGCCTCTACAGCCTGAGCTCAAGCAATCCTCCCACCTCAGCCTCATGAGTACCTGAGGCTACAGGCATGCATCACTACACTTGGCTAATTTTTTAACCAATTACTGTGTTTTAGTATAATTTAATTTTTTGTTATAATTCATTGCTTGATGGCAGGCAATTAACATGTTTAAAAATTATAAAATAGGGTTCCCTATAAAAATGTCCAAATCAGGGATCTGCTATTTCTCATGTTTTACTGAAACAATCCAAAATGTCTTTTCAAATTCCACTTAAAATAACATATTCTTAACTTCTCCTTTACCTCGTTGTTAAAAAAAAAAAAAAAAAAAAAGGCAACTCCAACCCCATCCAACATGAGGTAAAATAAGAGGGGAATGTGGAGTAGAAAAAGTCCATCCCCTTAACTGACTACAGCTGAAACAGCTTACTTTTGCAAATGTTACCAAAACACAAAACCATGACTACTGGAACACATTTCAAGAACTCTTGCAAGCGAGGGATCCTAAAAGATAAACTTTGTTAGCCTCACAGTCACTGCACTTGAAAGCCTTGTTAAGACAAAAGGGGACCATGTCCTTGCTGATAAAAAATGTCCAGGCCTCAGTTGTTTGAGGCCTCACTCTGTAACTCTGATCTTAATTGAGAACCAGAAAGCCATTTCATGAAAAGACATTTCATGTTCTACCATCAAGGCAAGTACTTTTTCCTCTGCTTGTGTCCTAAAAGCTATGTCTCAAATAAACCAAAAGCACAGACTCTGTATTCTTTGTATAATTCTGTGAGTAGCTTAAAAAGAATTAGGCAATAAAACAACAACTCACATACCAGAAATGAGGTAGCCTGAAGCAACAGCAATATTTGCGTTTGCAAGTGATGGACCACCCCTGGAAAAAAAAAAAAAAAAAAGGTTCCTTTATTAAGTATATAGGTTATAGATAACTGATACTTCTTTTTTCTATAGAGATTTAAATATAATGAAATTGCTTTCTATAGATTCTCGAATGGTAAGCTGACATTTTCAAAAAACATTGGAAAACACACAATGACAGTTTAACCGAACCGTGACGCATCCTGTGCTACTGGTGTTAGGAGAAAGATGCTGTTCCCAGGAAATCTAGTAGCCTTTTTGTCCAAGATGAACTGTTTTAATCAAGAGATCTTCTAGAGCCCATGCCTTCCATGAATTTTACTCTGGCACTAAGCTAGTCTCCAAATTTTCCTTGAGGATAAATCTTCAACTCAGAATTCAAACTAGGCTGAAATCTTCTAAAGTATCTAAAGTCAATCCATATTGAGGTCCCCAATATTAGGAACAGACCTCTTGGGGATGACTAATAGTACCCAGTGCATTTTCCAAACTTAAGTTTTTAAAACTATTCCCAGAATCCCTAAATCCAGGGTACAGCATAGCATCTGTTTTGTTTTAAATTGGGAGGTCATCCTTCATACCACCAGTGGCATTTATAATGGATTTAGAGTACACCTAAGGGCCAACTACAGTGGACACTCCAATGTATTAAGTTACCTAAGACATGTCTCCTATCAATTCTGGATCCTATTCTAAACCTGTCAATGCACAAAGTATTGTTTTAACTATGATAATGCTTCTAACCACATGGTTACCATAATTTCTTACAAATATTATCTAAAAGTTTTACTAAAATAATTTTACCAGGCTGGGCACAGTGGCTCACACCTGTTGGGGGGCTGAGGCAGGTGGATCACGAGGTCAAATGATTGAGACCATCCTGGCCAACGTGGTGAAACCCTGTCTCTACTAAAAAATACAAAAATTAGCTCGGCGTGGTGGTGCGTGCCTGTAGTCCCAACTACTCGGGAGCAGGAGAATTGCTTGAATCCGGGAGGCGAAGGTTGCAGTGAGCCAAGATCGCACCACTGCACTCCAGCCTGGCGCCTGGCAACAGAGCAAGACTCTGTCT
This sequence comes from Sapajus apella, assembly GCF_009761245.1. NCBI lineage: Eukaryota > Metazoa > Chordata > Mammalia > Primates > Cebidae > Sapajus > Sapajus apella. The sequence goes on along the minus strand of NW_022437004.1, from coordinate 8,338,391 downwards.
CATAAATAAATAAATAAATAAATAAATAAAAAGAAAAAAAAGAAAAACAGCATCCCAATGAAAATGTATCAATCCTGATATAATTCTTATGGGAATAATTTTATATTTTTGAATTTAAAAAGTCCTTGCAGTCAAATGATGGTGGTCAAAAGACCAGGCTAAATCACCCTACATCCCCGAGCCCACAACAACCACATCTCAATGCAGTGCTTCTTCAAATATGCCTCCTGTCTCAAACTAAGCTGAACTAAGCCTTCTCATATAACACCAGGAAACAGTTTGCAAAATGTCTGCCATTGGAATGACATTTAAGTTTTTCTAAAAGAACCATCTTACATGTTAACCTATTACTGCTGAACATAGTTATTAGTGCATGTGCTTCAAATCTTGGGGTACTAAATTCCTCTCACACGGCCATCTGTAACTCTCATCTCTTTGATATCAAATGATGAGTCAAACATAAATTGGAGGCAAAAAAGTCTTAAGTAGACATTATCCAAGTTGACTATCCTATCTCAATAATTTATTTTTCTTCAGAACCGTGATTACAATAACTTTGCTTTACTCATTAACACAGTAAAAATGTTTAAATTATCATCATATTCTCCTTGTTTGGGATAACAATTGCTACACTGAGGCAAAATGGCCTTCACTTGTATTCAAATCTAAAATAAATCATTTAAATGCACTTTGCTGAAATGTCTGAACGCAAGCATTTTAATAACGCATACGCCATCGATATATTTTCTGTTTTAAAGTAAGTGATGTTCTTATAAATAATTAATATCAAAACATAAATCAAATTGGCAATCTTAGAAAAAGAAACGGCTTACCAAAGTGGATCAGCTTTAGTAGCCTCATCGAATAAGAAAATGTACAGGCCAAAAATACCAACCACCAAAGAATGGCATGTGGATACTACCCTGAAATGAAACACAAAGATTTTACCTTCTTTGCAATAAAATTTAACTAATTCTGACAAGACATAGAACATTCTGAACAAGTTACACCTTGGAGCATTTATATACCAGAGTGAGTATAACGGAGAGTATAATGCAAAATTGCCATTTAGAAAGCCAAGGGCCACAGCTTTACTTTGGAATAAAGGAGAAAGATAACGAGGCCTACAATCTCCTGCTGGAGAATAGGTGAATCACTTCTTGGTTAAAAGTTCTAAGACAGATGCATACAGGATGATGCAGCTGACAGACTTCTGTGCGGACAGATGGCAACTGGCAAGGCCACTACCCTGTACCCTGCTCCAAGCTCCAGCCCCAACAGCATCAATGCAGGATAAGTTTCCTGCTCCAATCAGCTTCCAATCTACTGACCTTAACAAACTCCGTATCCTTAAAACAATTCAAATGGATCATAATATGAAGATTTATTTCTTGGGAGACTTCAGTTTTTAAAGTACATTGACCTAAACTATTGTACTTGATTCTTGCAACAATTTGTAAGAAAGCGAGGGAATTATTAGTGCCTCTTTATCATTATTATGAAAGCACTTCTAAATAGAGAAATTGAGGACCATGAATTTATACAGAAAATTTGTTTTTAAAAAAAAACACCCAAGTAAAAGCACAACATTCTCAAGATCCAGGTCAAGTTTTCTTTTATAGAAGGAATAAGTTTAACATAAAAACCATCAGTTTCTATGAATATATCTTGTTAATAAATTTAATGACGTGACCAATTCTCAAGCTCTATATTATGTTACTTAAAGAACTATATTCAGGAAACTGTATTTATCCATACAATGAAGTTTTTTACCCAAGAATTTCAGATTTCTCTCATCTTTATAAAGAAGCTCACAGGTAACAAAGCTTCTTTTCTCTTCATTAGGATAAAAGATGAGAGGAACAGCAAAGTTTTCTTTCTAAAAATTACTGGTATGCAATAAATTTTTCTCTACAATATGATCCCAGATCTTTAAAAGTAAGTAAAATATATCAACTAATATTAGGCTTGGTATCAGAAAATTTCATTGTAACTTGAAAAACCAATATACTTGACCTAATAGATGACGTGTTACAAAAATAGACCTATCATGCTAAATCAAGCCATATTTTAAATATGGAAAGATTCTCACTAATTTAAAGGCATTGACCAAGTAACATTTAAATACCTAAGAATCATTTTGAAACGTGAATAATTAATCCAATTTATCTGATTTACAAGTCTGTAATTTTCATGCCAAGCACTCCAGTATTACATTTGAACACAGGATAATAATGTAAATTCCTTGGCCAAATGTGGTGGCTCACGCCTATAATCCCAGCACTTTGGGAGGCCAAAGCAGGCAGGTCATCTGAGGTCAGGAGTTTGAGACCAGCCTAGCCAACAAGGCGAAATTCCGTCTCTACCAAAAATACAAAAATTAGCTGGGTGTGGTGGTACACGCCTGTAATCCCAGCTACTTGGGAGGCTGAGGCACAAGAATTGCTTGAACCTGGGAGGGAGGGGTTTCAGTGAGCAAAGATCACACCATTGTACTTCAGCCAGGGTGACAAGAGTGAGACTCTGTCTCAAAAAAAAAAAAAAAAAAAAAAGTTAAGTTCCTTGATATCAAACAAAACACTCCATCTAAATGATCATACAGCCAGCTCTCTATTGTTATTCAAAAGTTCTATAAAAGAAAAAATATATAACCTCTCTCACTACCTTGTTTTACTGTTTTGTAACCATAGTCAGAAAGCTCCCTTTTAAAAAAAAGACCTAACTTTTAATTTCTGACACTCAGGCCTCAGATTCACTTCTCTTTTGAGAAGCTATGTGGTAAATGAAAAGCATTCTAGGCCCTTAGCTGACAGAAATGGATATTCAGGATAGAAAAGTTAAATGTTACTTAGTCCAGTCAAATACCTCCCTCTACAATGAAGAGGAAAAACAAATACCCTGTTCTCACTCATACACTATCCGTATTAAAAGTCTATACTATATTTTCAGAAACTTCTGTTAAAAAATTTTATATTTTATTATTTAAGATCAGATTCCTAGCAAATGAAATATTAGATTCCTTAGTATCTAAAAAGAAATTCCAAGATACTACCCAAGATAAAATATTTCAATTTTTTTCAAAGAGGTTAGAAATGTTTTTACACATAAAGAGACAACACTCTAAAGAAATGATTAATGACCATTTTAGAAGAGCAATTTTAAGTTACTGATTTAATCAAGAGTAGTGTAAATAATGCCAACAGAAATTATATAGCTCAGTCAAAAAGAGTTCAATTTTAGAGAAAGATTAAAAAATTAGTAGTATTTCAACACAATAAGACTTTTGATGTGATAGGTAACAAACTGGATATAAATAATTAATATTTTTTTATTTTATAAGATCTAACACCTGTAAGTATATACGTTTTCAGAAAAAGTTGCAAGTAAGTACAGAAATTTCTCACTTTTAATCACACTGCTGTCTCTCAAGTGAGCACTTCCAGTAGCTGATTTTCCTCCAGTTCTTTGTGTACTAGATGGCTCAGACCACTCATTGTTCAGAGACTCTTTCCTGATTACTAGAAAGAATTATGTGTGTTTATCTATACTTTTCAAACTGGAGGCTGATTTTTAAGACATTTATACATACTTTACACAAAATATAGCCTCCTTTTCCTACTTTGGACTCCACCTCACAGCTTAAGTCCTATGTAAACAAAGCTGGAGTGAGAAGCAGGAGCAACCTTCAGAGAAAGAGAAAACGCCATTGAATACCTAAATGAATTTTATATAATCCCAGACTCCTTTTTCAAATAGAAACTCAGTTTCCCAAATGGTATTTCCCATATCATAGAATGGCAGTGGTAAATATTTTTTCAATTTCATTTCATTTTCATCTTGGCTTCTATCTCTCCGTACCGTCCCTATTTCTTTGACTTGCAGCTACCTAACATTCAAATACCTTTCCCTGTCCTAACCACAGTAAAAAGGAAGTCAAAATAGTTCAAAATTTAATCAGAGAATTTATGTATCCCCTTCTCCTTGCTACCATTCCATCTATCTTCATATGTTAGGAAATATTTTTTAAAGTAATGGTATCTCTAGTATAACACATTTGAACAATATTTTTGTGCTAGTCTTCAGACAAAATAATCATACTGCTTTTTTTTGAAAATAAGTGAAGAAATAATTTTTGCTTTCTGGCTGAAAAGAACTTTAGCATGTATGAACCTGATATATCATTGTAAAGTGCAAAAGAAAACAGCTAGAGTCTTCTTAAATTCACAGTCTGAGTTATAAAAATAGATGCCTGCAAACCAATTTGGTTCAAAAAAAGGGAATTTCAAGTCAAATATGACCATTCTCAAATAAATATTCAGACATTAACAATTTCTTGAATTGTAAAAGGAAATTTCAATGAAAGATAATTATAGCAAACTTTAGAGACTTGCATTTTATGGTTAGTATTAACTTCAACTAAATAGCAACAAAAAAAATATATGGCCACAGCTCCTCCACCTCACCGAAGTTTACAAATGGGCAGCAATGTTTGGGCACATAAAATGCTCTAAAGCAAGTGAAGCAGTCATCTGAGCCATTTTGTGTTGGAAATCTTGTGAGATTAACGAGTCATACACACACAAAAATATTGCAACCAACTTTTTAAAACTCTGGCAGAGTGTGGTGACTCATGCCTGTAATCCCAGCACTTTGGGAGGGTAAGGCGGGTGGATCACCAGAGGTCAGGAGTTCGAGACCAGCCTGGCCAACATAGTAAAACCCTGTCTCTACTAAAAATACAAAAATCAGCTGAGCATGATGGTGCATGCCTGTTGTCCTAGCAACTCAGAAGGCTGAGGCAGGAGAATCGCTTGAACCCAGGAGGTAGAAGCTGCAGTGAGCCAAGATTGCGCCACTGCACTCTAGCGTGAGCGACAGGGCAAGACTCTGTCTCAAAAAAAACATAAAATAAAAATAAAAACTAAAGCTCCAGCAGATTTCTGTATGAATAGATGTCTAATTCTTTCTCCATTTACTTTTTTGTTTTAAAATAAATCTTAAAAGCAATTTTTACTTTAAAATTATGTAACAAAATAAATGCTGGAAGGCTCTAAATCATAATGCAAAGTTCATGAGAAGATTCATATGTACTGACTGCACACGTTGGTCTCTGGTGTGTAGAGTTTAATTGCCCCAGGCCTGGCTAAGTTGGCCAATGCTATATGGTATAAGTTACTCAAAAGTACAACTAACTTTTTCTTCCATCATCATTTTCAAAGGAGATGTTTGTTACAAATATTCCAAAGAACACAAAAGTGCTAGTACTCATCCACAGTCAGCTGGAGTCTAGTTCATCTTCACACACCTCCCCAGAAACTTAAATACATTTCTCCTAACATCTTTCAATATAAGAATTCTTAAACTAGTTTGTATGAGATCATCTATTTGTTTTTTCTTTTACTCCTAAGATCAAATAAAAATTTGGCCTTACATTTTATTAGATCCTAAATGAAAGACTTTTCAAAATATTTTAAATAATTTTATCCAATAAACTAGTTTCTTTTCATCAATTACATTTTCATATGCTTTACCTTGAGTTCCATTCAATCTTCTTTTCAAAGCTGAGACTATTGAAACCTGGGGAAACTTTTGCTGAAAACCAGTAACTTACAAAGTAGAAGAGAAGCTGAAAGGTGAAAAAGCTTGTACAAATAATGCTGATGAACAATTTCGTGTTGACATCCATATTTCTTCAACCTGTTAAGATAAATGGCAGCTATAAATTGTCATCTCATGATAAACCTAGAATAAATTCTTTTTAAGAAATATGTCTTGTAATTTTAGTAATTTTCAAAATTTGGAACAAATGTTAAGAATACAAAGAAACTATAAGAATTCTTGGCCTTTTGTATATTTCTTCACCTTTACCATCTGTCATGTATCTTATGTTTGTATTCAGAATAAAAGAAAAAAAACTATCTTAAAGATCTCAATATTATAGGTGTCATTTATAATTTTAGCATCATGATAGTCAAAATTATCTGTCTCAGAGTTTAACATAAACAGAGAATTTCAAACAGTGTTAAGTGAAAAGTATTCTTTCAATAATATTTTAACTAAATTTAGGACAAATCACCTGCTTTCTTTTTTATTTTTTTTTTCTTTTTTGAGACAGTGCTTCACAATTGTTGCCCAAGCTGGAGTGCAATGGCGCAATCTCAGCTCATAGCAACCTCCACCTCCCAGGTTCAAGCGATTATCCTGCCTCAGCCTCCCAATTAGCTGGGATTACAGGCATGCACCACCAGCCTCGCTAATTCTGTATTTTTAGTAGAGACACGCTTTCTCCATGTTGGTCAGGCTGGTCTCAAACTCCCAACCTCAAATTCCCACCTCAGCCTCCCAAAGTGCTGGGATTACAGGCATGAGCCACCACACCCAGCCACACCTGACTTTTTTAATCCCTCAATCTCTCATTTATGAAATAAAAGACTTGGTTAGATAATTTCTAAGAAACAAGCCAAAAATCATAGAACATTGCCTGCAATAACAAAATATAATTACATAATTAAAAACAAAACAAAACGAATTTTGCAGCAGGACAAAGAACATTTAAAACAAAATTAAAATCTTAAGAAGAACACAGTCTTAGAAAAGGGTCATACCACTGTTGAGGCAAGAGAATGGAGTCTTGAAGCAGGGAACCTAAAGCCAATTCATGCTGACTTCCTAAAACTAAATCAAAGGGAAAACCCCAACTTTCCACACCTAAGTAATAAAAGAATTGGAAGTTACTCCCTTTGCAAACCCCTCGCACTTTGCTGAGTGGCAAATGAAAAATTGAAAGTACCTATGATTGGCTGCTTTTCTCAACCAATCAAATGTTTACATAGGAATGTAAGTTTATAACTTCATTTCAGCCTCTAATTGATTGCTTTCTCCAATCAATCTGACCAACTGCCAGCTAAGCCTTTGTTTGCGTACAAGTGTAGCTTTTTTTTTTTCCAAGATAGAGTCTTGCTCTGTCGCCCAGGCTGGAGCTCACTGCAACATTCCACGTTCAAGCAGTTCTCCTGCCTCAGCCTCCCAAGCAACTGGGATTACAGACACGTGCCACCAGGCGGCTGATTTTTGTATTTTTAGTAGAGACAGGGTTTCACTATGTTAGCCAGACCAGTCTGGAACGCCTGAACTCGTAATCCGCCCCACCCGGGCCTCCCAAACTGCTGGGATTATAAGTGTGAACCACCACACCTGGCATACAAGTGTAATTTTGTAACTTCAGCCTCTGATTGGTTTTCCTCAACCAACCAGTCTGATTTTGGGGCACCACTTCATTTGCATGGGGTGTTCGCCAAGTGACCAATGGGAAACCTCTAGAGGGTATTTAAACCCCAGAAAATTCTGTAACCAGGCTCTTGAGCCCCTATGGTAGGACCCCTCTCCCACCCTGTGGAGTGTACTTTCATTTTTTAATGAATCTCTGCTTTTGTTGCTTCTTTCCTTGCTTTATTTGTGCATTTTGTCCAATTCTGTGTTCAAAACGCCAAAAACCTGAATACCCTCCACAGCTAACACTGTCACTGCATAAATGAGAATTTAACTTTAAAAACATGTTCTTCAATCACACATATTCTTGGAGCAAAAGGCCTGCAGGACTTTTTATCCCTTTAAAAAAAAAAGATTTTTATAAAAGAGCTTCAAGTCTTAACAATAGAGTTGGTAGAGAGAATAGTACTACACATATATGCACAAAGTGAGTTTTCTATCTCATTGAGCTGAACTTTATTTGGCTCCTAAAAATCTTATGAACATTCAGACAAAAAAAAAAAAGGCACTAAAGCATTTGCTCATATCTAGCAAATATAACATTTCTATGGCTCCATCTTTGATAGAGCTGATCCTCCAATGAAAAGGAAATAAATCAATACACATTTCCAGCTGCCTAATGTGAAGAAATAAAGTCACCTACTGAAGTCAATTCACCAGAGAAAAGGCAAATCATTGACTGCACTAGCAATAACCCCACTTCATTCCCTTCCAACCAGGATATGGTAATAAGAATCAGTCTCCCACAGGGCCCCTTCTGACAGAATTCATATGTCTATAATGAATTCTTTCCTCATTCTTTGTGTCTGTGCTGGATAAAAATATTGATATTACAATTCCTCTCTATGAGACTCCATTAACTTTATTGCTCCTTTACTTCTTTTTAATAACATATGTTTACTGAGTATTAAAATTTTAATTTGTGACCTTTTAGTCTAGGTTTAATATTAACCAAATAATACATAAAAGTTTTATATATAAATTAAGCATCACCATAATTTGCTAAGTGGGATGTAAGGAGAATAATGCTTTTCTAAGATTAAAGCAAGTAGGAAGCCAGATAGATACAAAGTTGGAAAAATATATATATAATCAGAAGAGAATGGAGATCTAATCTTCAATGTGAGGAGGTTTGCCCTGAAAACTTTTGTACGCTCTCTGCTGGTCCTAGAGCAGTAGGTGGGTATGGGCTGCTCATTTAGTTTTGTTAAAATTAAATGTATACAAGCCATTTATTTCATGAATGTGGAAAGCTGTCATAAAACATTTATATCATACCTCATCCATTTTATGAATTGTTCATTTAACTAATATATTTAAAAGCACTCAAACAATTCTCCATTAAAAAATGTACTTCATCTCCCCTGCCAAAATCAAGTTTTTAAGTCTTTGTTATACTGGATGAATACTATTATTGTCAACAGAATTATTTTCAGGTAAGACTTTGGGATATACATTGGGAGTCTCCCCTTGCAAAAATGTTTCATTTAAAACTAAATAAAGAGCTCCATATATTCAAGCTGTGGCTTCCATTTAAGGCTTGATAGAAGCTAATTAAATTGTTCTACTCTCAGCTGTGCCTCTTAGTAAACAGCTGCTTGCTTAATCAGTCATGCCAAATCAAGAACTAATCTAGAGATCTTTACAAATTTCCCCAGAAAACCAAGGCTTCTGGTAGAAAGCAACTGGCCCTGTTCATTCACTTTAGTGCATGAATCAGGCAAGAAAATGGTAAAAAGTGATAAAACCAAAAGATGTTCATTACTAACATATATTAAGGGCCTGCGAGAGTTTGGTGATTATTAAGTATAGGAACATACAGAAACAGTGGAAAGCCTAAGATCTACTTCATATACCTCTACATGTAACTAGTAGCTGGCAGAAGGCTGGGATACTAGTTGGCCTAGAGAGGAGCAGTTGAAACAGATAAGGGAAATACTGCTGCAACAATTTTCAAGAGTGTCTAGACATGAGCTCAAAAATATAATTAGTCCATCTTGATTCACAGGAATTGTGGACATCAAAGAAACTTTTCCAGAGACCTGTTGAATGAAATAATGTTTATACTTTTCACTCAAAATGGTTTACATAAACTTTAATTGATGTTGATTTCTTAGTAGGGAAAAACATGAAAAAGTCAGAAGTACAGTCATGCACTGCATAATGATGTTTCAGTTAATGACAGACCAGATACACAATGATGGTCCCATAAGATTAAAATGGAGCTGAAAATTCCTATCACCTAGAGACACTATAGCCATCATAACACCATAGCACAACACACTACTCATGTGTTTGTGGTGATGTTTGTGTAAATAAACCTACTGCAGTGACGGTCATATAAAAGTCTAGCACATACAATTATGTGCAGTACATAATAGTTGATTATGATAATAAACAACTATGTTACTGGCTTATGCATTTACTATACTATACTTTACATCATGATTTCACAGTGTATCCCTTCTATTTATTAAAAAAAAAAAATACACACACACAATTAACTGTAAAACAGCCCCAGGAAAGTCCTTCAGGAGGTATTCCAGAAGAAGGATTGTTCTCATAGGAGATGACAGCTCCATGTGTGTTATTGCCCCTGAAGACCTTGCAGTGAAATAAGATGTGGAGGTGAAAGACAGTGATATTGATGGTTCTGACCCTATGCAGACCTAGGCTAATGTGTGTGTTGAGTCTGTTTTTAACAAAAGTAAAAAAAAAAAAAATTTAATTTTAAAAATAGAAAGTTTGTAAAATAAAGATATAAAGAAAATCTTTTTCTTTAGCTGTACAACATGTTTGTTTTCAGACAAGTTTTATTAGAAGAATCAAAGGCCAGGTGCGGTGGCTCACCCCTGTAATCCCAGAACTTTGAAAGGCCAAGGCAGGCAGATCACCTGAGGTCAGGAGTTTGAGACCAGACTGGTCAATGTGGCGAAACCCTGTCTCTACTGAAAATACAAAAAATTAGCCAGGCATGGTGGTGCGTGCCTATAATCCCAACAACTGGAGAGGCTGAGGCAGAAGAATCGCTTGAACCTGGGAGGTAGAGGTTGGAATGAGCCACGATCACACCACTGCACTCCAGTCTAGGTTACAAGAGCGAAACTGTCTTAAAAAAAAAAAAAATCAAAAGTTTAAAAAGTTTATAAAATAAAAAACTAAGGCTAATTTATTGAATAAAATTTTTAAATAAATTTAGTGTAGCCTAAGTCTAAAGTGTTTATAAAGTCTTCAGCAGTGTTCAGTAATGTCCTAGCCCTCCACATTCACTGACCGCTCACTGATAACCCAGAGCAACTTCTAGTCCTGCAAGTTCCATTCACAGTAATTGCTCCACACAGGTGGTGTACAATTTTTATCTTTTTTTTTTCTTTTATTTGGACACAAGCTCTGTGTCATCCAGGCTGGGGTGCACTGGCACAATCATACTTCACTGTAACCTCAAATTTCTAGGCTCAAGTGACCCTCCCACCTCAGCCTCCCATGTAGCTAGGACTACAGGCACATACCACCACGTCCAGTTTTTTGTTGTTGTTGTTGTTGTTGTCATTGTTGTTGAGATGGAGTTTCACTCTTGTTGCCCAGGCTGGAGTGCAATGGCGCAATCTCGGCTCACCACAACCTCCACCTCCCAGGTTCAAGTTATTCTCTTGCTTCAGCCTCCTGAGTAGCTGGGACTATAGGCACGTACCACCATGCCCAGTTAATTTTTATATTTTTAGTAGAGACAGGGTTTCACCATGTTGGCCAGGATAGTCTCAATCTCTTGACCTCATGATCTGTCCACCTCGGCCTCCGAAAGTGCTGGGATTACAGGTGTGAGCCACCGTGCCCGGCCTTTTTTATTTTATTTTTTGCAGTGACTGGGTCTCACTATGTTGCCCAGGATGGTCTCAAAGACCTGGCCTCAACTAATCCTCCCACCTCGGCCTCCCAAACCACTGGGATTACAGGTATGAGCCACTGTGCCTAGTCCAATTTTTAATGTTTTATAGTATATTTTTAACTGTACCTTTTCTATGTTTAGATATACAAATACTTGCTATTGTATAGCAACTGCCTACAGTATTCAGTACAGTAAATACAGGTTTGTAGCCTAGGAGCAAAAGGTTATGCCATATAGCCTAGGTGTGTGGTAGGCTATTCCATCTAGGTTTGTGTTAAGTGCACTCTATAATGTTCACGCAATAATAAAATTGTGTTAAGGACACATTTCTTGGAATGTATCCCCATTGTTAAGCAATGCATGACGGTACATGTCTTAACTATCAGCTATGAGAGCCCTTCTCTTCCAGCAGGAGGACTCCCAGAGGCAGAGCCCCAGGAAACAGCACTGCAAGGACTGATTCAGTCTTCACATCAAAAAACAGTCCATCCATCTGTCTCTGGTCCACCATGAGCCAGGCACTGTGCTGGTGCTTGGAATACAAAATAGGATGACGTGCTTACAGCCAGTAGGGTTACAAAGAAACTGATCCTCACCATACAAAATGGGAAGTGCAGGGTATTAAGGGAATGTTTCCTACTTTCCAAGGAATAAAAACCCAGGAGAGGTGACACATAACAGTGAGGAGGTATCCAAAAGTATTTGAGATGAACCATGAGGACATCTTCTCTTCCGTTGAAATCCCAGCAAGATGCTTTCAGACTGGAGCACAAAATACTCAGTTCTCTGCCAGGCTCATGCCTGTAATTCCGGCACTTTGGGAGGCCCAGGTGGGAAGATCGCTTCAGGCCAGGAGTTCAAGACCAGCCTGGACAACATTAATGCGACCCTGTCTCTACAAAAAATAGAAAAATTTGCTGGATGTGGTAGCACATTCCTGAAGTCCCAACTACTCAGGAAGCAGAGATGGGAGGATCATTTGAGCCCAGGAGATTGAGACTACAGTGAGCTATGACTGCGTACCATAGCACTCCGGCCTGGGCAACTGTGCAAGACCTGTTTCAGAAAGAAAGAGAAGAAAGAAAGGGAGGGAAGGAAAGAAGAAAGTAGAGGAGGAGGGAAAGAAGGAAGGACAGGAGGAGGGAAGGAAGGGAGGAAAGGTCAATTTTAAAGGAAATTGACTTTTAAAAAAAAAGACTCAGTTCTACTAGGTGAGGTTAGGATTACCAGCCTTTCCCCATCAAAACACAATCAAAACACTCTCATTTTCCCCATTTGTGATTCCTTTGTAAATACAGATATTCCTTAGAGAGTATCTCAAAATCACCAGTGCCACTTTCATGCACATACACAACCCCACTCCTTCATTTTCTGATATAATCACCCAGTGAGAAACACTGCTGTGGTGTTTTGCGGTTAAAATCCTTAAAAAGAAGGGGAAGAGGTCTGTGTGTTTGTCTTTAAGGGCAGCAAAGAAGGCGGAAGCTGGGAAGAATGCCCCACTTACACTTAGCATTCCTTTTCCCGTCTCTGGCAAGCTCCCTTTCCTATTCCCCACATTGATTCCAAATATTCACTGCTCTCAAATCTCTAGTTCTCCCTCTTAAAACAGATGAGGTTTCTTCCCATTTCACAAAGAAAATGAAGGTTATCAGGCATAAATACCTTTAACTTGGCAAGGTTTACTACCTCCCTCCTACCCCCACTACCTAAGCCTCTTCTCTGCCTTGCCACATGCCCTGCACCTTCAATAGTGCTTATAGTGTGTGCAACTAGATTCCACCACCTGCCATGCACCAGCCCTGAATGGTCAGCCACCCTCTGGATGGGCTCCATTTGGGCATCCCAGAGGCTCTGCAAGTTCTACTTGGCCCAAGCTGAACTTAACCTCAACCAGCCCTTCTTTGTGGTGCCATACCTCAGTGAATGACATGGACATCCACAACACTGCCCCATCTTCCAACCTGGAACAGTTCAGTCATCCTTGATTCCTTCCTATACCTCACCTCCACAAATAACTGATCAACAAATCCTGATAGATCAAAGGATACCAAGTGATGGACAGCTTGATTCCAGCGAAGCTCTGAAAGTTTCTTATGAAAGCCTTATCAATAATACCAAAAAAAGTGGCTAGATTAACAAAGTTAGTGAACCCCAGAGCTAGCTGAAAAACTAGAAGCAGCATGTACATCAATGATCCAAAGTAGAAATGAGAAATATCTGTTGATATTTTATACGGTTTTCTCTTTTTGGTCCTGTTTTAGTAAATATTTTTTGTAAATATTTGTATGTTTACTTAAGCTGCATATAACACAGAGCTAGGAAAGACAGCTAATACATTAGATTAACAAAAATCAGGTTTCAATATTATCTTTATTAGCTAAAATAATGAATCCCAATCATAAAAGCAAAGTATAATAATTTTTTAAAAGGCAATACCAAAGTATAGGACTTGGCACAACAGCCATACACACAAGACCATAGCATTGTAAGTGACAGAAATCAATGAAAGACAACAGTAAAATGAAGATATTAAACACACACACCAAAAAAAAAAAATAACAAACAAACAAATTTCAGGCTCATTTATACTCAGATAGTGTGAAAGTACATCCTTTGATCAAGTATCAGTCCCACTTACTCCCAATTAATCACATACCAAAGTACCTTTAAAGTAGGATAAACATGGTAATCTTTAGAAATGGTATCATATCACAAAGAGCCAAGAGGCCAAGTAATGCTAGCTTGGGAACAAGATTTCTTTAAAAAAAAAAAAGAAAAAGAAAAAGAAAAAAAAAACAAAACTTGAGAGCAGGCCAGGCTCCATGGGTCATTTCTATAATTTCAGCACTTTGGGAAGTCAAGGCCACTGGATCACCTGAGCCCAAGAATTCAAGACTTCAAGACCAGTCTTTTGCAACATGGTGAAACCCTGTCTCTGCAACGTATACAAAAAGTAACCAAGTGTGGTGGTACAGACCTGTAATCCCAGCTACCTGGAGGCTGAGATGAGAGGATCACTTGAGCCCAGGAGGCGGAAGTTGTAGTGAGCTGGGGTCACACCACCGCATTCCAGCCTGGTGACAGAGTGAGACCCTGTCTCAAAAACAAAACAAAGCAAGCATTCCTTGAACATTTAAAGAAGTGTTGTGGCTGGGCATGTAGCTCACACCTGTAATCCCAGCACTTCAGGAGGCCAAGGCCGGAGGGTCACTTGAGATCAGGAGTTCAAGACCAGCCTGGCCAACATGGTGAAATCCCATCTCTAGTGAAAATATGAAAATTAGCAGGCGTGGTGGTACGCACCTGTTGTCCCAGCTACTTGGGAAGCTGAGGCACAAGAATCACTTGAACCCAAAAGATGGAGGATGCAGTAAGCCAACATCATGCCACTGCACTCCAGTCTGGGCAACGGAGCAAGACTCTGTCTCAAAAAAAAAAAAAAAAAGTGTACAGAAAAATGAGAGCAGGAACTTACTCCACATCACTCAAATTGGCACAAGTGGGCAATTTAATTTAAAGAACCACCTTCTAACCCTTTGGAAGTGTCCAACCATCTAACATGGAAGTGGTAAAAGCACAGCTGGGAGGGTTGCCTGCAGAAGGTGGGGTTCTAGTCTAACCTTCAGAGGACTCTGGAAACAAGATTTGAGGCCTAGAATTCAGAAAGGCAATTTCTTATTCCATTAACTTCTCAACATTCTATCAATTATGTTAAAAATCAAAATCTCACAGGGAAGGAAATGTTAAGAAGATAAACCATGATGGAAAGTACACAGGCCCATTGAAGTCTTGATTTTGAGTCTGAGTTCTACCATTTGCTAGCTGTATGACCTTGGAAAAATTACTAAACTTGCCTTAACAGAACCTCAGTTTCTTCATCTGTAAGGTAGAAATAACAATAGTACTAACCTGACACGATTGTAATAGGAAATAAATGATATAATGTTTCTTGGGCACTTAGTACTCTGCATATGGTTTGCACCCAGTCTCTGCCTCTACCATCATCTACCTCCAGCAGCACACAGGACATACAGTCTCTGGGCCTGTGGTCTCTCTAGTCAGGGAAAACAAAATCATCCTACAGCCACCAGGTCCTAGACCCCTAACTCATGCCTGTTTTCATCAGTCAACACTTAAAATGTAGAGTGCCCACTGCAGAAATCCATCCTCTACCATGTGAGTACCTCTTGTGCTTCGAAGTTCTTTCCCAGCGCATCACCCTCTCCACTTCCCACAACCTTCCACTAGGCCCCTTGGAAATGCTGCTCCACAACCAAAAAGTACTGCCATATCCTTGGTCTCTCCTCTGAGCATTCTGAAGACACCCGTCGTCTCCTGAAACTCTCTCAAGTAGCAGCTGCCTAGCCTCTCATACTTTAGAGTCAGGAAATGGTCCGAGTACCTCTTCCCCCTCAGGCCTTATTCCTCCATTCCCCTACCCACTGCAAACACCCATATTCTTTTTTAGTCCTGCCATTCAGTTACACCACCCTTCTCTTTTCCTGTTATCATATTCTAACTTCCCAATCACTTCTGCTTATTCAAAGATGGCCCTGCCATAATCCTGAATAACTTCCTGCCCATTTGATGGCTCTGCATCTCCTAGACAGCTCAGTCCATTATCTTCACCTGGAATGGCGCATCTTCCATGCCACCTTACCCACCCACGAACTTTTACTGTCCCCTACGCATCATTTTTCTGCCTCCAAAATATCATTTCAAGTATCCCCTTAGTTGACCAGGGCCTTCTTTCCTTCAAGCTTGTGCAGTATTACAACATTCTCTGCCTGCTGACCTCTCAGCTTCTTCCCAACCCATTAGCCCTATTCTCTTGGTACATCCCTCTTTAATCGGCTTACATCCCAATGCCCATCATTTCCACAGCTCTCTAACACTCAAATTCCCTTTCCACTGCCAAGAGCTGGCAAAATCCTAATCCTGGATGTGCCCAACATTTACTCAGCAATGAGTCTGGAACAATCAGAGCTCTGTTGCAGAAAGTCACACGCCAGAAGAGATTGAAGCCAGTGTGTGTGAATTACAGAGGGATCAGACAGCCCTCAACACCACCCTGCACTCCAACCATTTGCCACTCCAAAAACCCTCTCAGAGTTCACAATAAAATTCCCAAATTGTCCTTATTCTTTTCAAAACACCATCCATCTACCCCATTCTCAGCAAATGATCCCCATCCTACTTCACCAAAAAGTAGAATGTTGGATATGAAAACACTCAATATCCCACACTACCAACTACACAAACTACCTCCACCTGTAACCATCTGTCTTCCCATCTAAGATCAATCTCTCTAACTTGTGCACTTTAGATCCACCCTTTGTGACATTCTTGGGAATCTTCTGCTGCACATAATCCTTTACTCGCTCCCTCTCAAATGGCTCCTTCTATTGGTTCTTAAACAGGCTGAAGTTCTCAGAAAAAAACAAAAATCAACAGATTTACCACCTCTTCTTCAATCCTCTTTTTTCATAGTTTCTCTCTCTTGCTTGAACTTTTACACTTGCGCACTCTCTCTCTCCACTCCTTTACAAAGTTCTAGAAATATCTGCCTGTATTCTGTCATCATTTATCACCTGACGCTTCATCACACTCCACTGTTGTCCCCATCCTCATCACTCTCCTGGAATAGCTGTTGCTAAGGTCAGCAATGACTTCCATGTGCAGCTTTCATGTTACCTGACCTCTCCACAACATCAGATGCTGACCATTTTCTCCTCGAAATGCTTGCTTCCTGTACTTCCATAACGCCACATTTCCTCTACCAACCACTAAATAATAGAGTTCTTTAAGACTCCAGATCATCTTCTATCTACTTGTTTCCTATGTAATTTCAATTATATTTGTGGCTTCAGTTACCACTTAGATGTAGAAAAATCTAAAGTTCAAATTTTCATCCTTGATCTCTCCCCTGAGCTAATGTATACAGCCTACTGCTACTTGATACTACTACATGGCGTCTCAAAGGCATCTCAAACCAAGCTTATAACCTGACCCCTAAACTTGGTCCTCAGCCAGATTCTTCAACTCAGTGAATGGTTATCACCAATTGTCTTAGTCTGTTTTGTGTTGCTATAACAGAACATCTGAGATTGCATAATTTATTTTTGTTTGCTTTTACATGCAGTCTCACTTTGTTACCCAGGCTAGAGTGCAATGGTGCAATCTTGGCTCGCTGAAACCTCCGCCACCTGGGTTCAAGTGATTCTCATGCCTCAGCCTCCAGCATAGCTGGGATTATAGGCGCATGCCACCATGCCAGGCTAATTTTTTGTATTTTTGGTAGAGATAGGGGTTTGCTATGTTGGCCAGACTGGTTTTGAACTCCTGGACTCTAGTGATCCACCCGCCTTGGCTTCCCAAATTTCTGGGATTACAGATGTAAGGCATCACACCCATCCTGGACTGCATAGTTTGTACAGAAAACAGGCTTATTTAGCTCATGAGTCTGCAAGTTGAGAAGTTCAAGGGCATGGCCCAGGCTTTTGGCAAAACTTTTGTGCTAAGTCATAATATAGTGGATAAGGTCAAAGAGGAAGCAGGCATGCGTGAAAAGACAAAACCTGGGTGGCATCCTGGCTTTCTAATAACCTACTCTCAAAGGAACTAATCCACTCTTGCCAGAATGAGAACTCACTAGTGTAAGAACAGCATCAAGCCACTCATGAGGGATCTGCCCCAGGATTCTAACACCTCCCACTAGGCCCCACCTCCCAACATCAATACACTGCGGATCAAATTTCAACATGAGTTTTGATGGGGAGAAACCATAGCCAAACCATAGCACCATACATTCAGATCTGACAGCCAGAAACCCAGGAGTCACCATTGATAATCTGCTTCCTGCACCTTCCTGCTCTGCCACCATATCCAATCTACTACTAAGTCCAGTGAATTATACTTCTTAAATCACTGTCAAAAAGATGCATTTTCTTCTCAAGCTACTACCATCACACTTCTGGACTGTCTCCAAACTGGTCTCCTTAGAGTGGAGAACAGACCGGAGGGCTCCAGGGAAATCTTTTCTAAAAGCTGTCTCTGATCATGTCACTTCCTTACCTACCCTCAACTTAAAACCTTCATTGATTTCTGAATGCTCTTAGAAGAAGGGCTCCACCTTCTCCAGCCTCAGTTGGCACCTCCCCTCACTTAGTGCATTCCAGCTAACATGGCCTTCTTTCTCTTCCTAAAAGATGCCATGTTCCCTTCCTCCACCTCCACAAGGCCTGTGCACATCCTATTCTCTGACTCCCATCCATACCCCTCCACTCCCAAGTTAACACCCATGCTTCTTCAGTTCTCTGAGCTCTGTCAACAGGTCAATTCCCCCATTCTCTTCCCTCATGCTGCATGTCCCTCTCCTTTACAGGTGCAACCTACACAGATGTTTCCTTCCCACAGTGGAGTGATGTCCCATAAGGGTGGGAAAATGTGGCCACTTTTCCCCTCACCATTAAATCCCCATGCCCGACACAGTGTCTTCCATGTAATTTATGCTCAATAAATATGTTAAATAAAACAGTTATAACAACACACATACTCTTACATGTGCTTTCCATTCTATCAGTGTCTCATCAGTTATAGATTCCTTGTTCTACCAGTGTAATCACGATAGAGAAAAAGAATTTTCTGAACTGACAACTATAGTATTACAGCATGAAAGTATATTGACCTCAAAAGTATTCTCACCTCCAAATATGTCCAAAAGCAAAAAGTTTTCAGTATTTATCTATTATAAACTCCTTTTAACATGATACATATTCAAAAGTTTCATGTATAACATGTATTTGTACTTTGACATTCTTATCAACTATGGAAGTACTGATTTATTGACTTATTTACCACCATCAGTAGCCCTAACGCTCTAGGATGTAAAAGTCTCTAGATGCAGGGCCGGGCGCCGTGGCTCACACCTGTAATCCCAGCACTTTGGGAGGCCGAGGCGGGTGGATCACGAGGTCAAGAGATCGAGACCATCCTGGTCAACATGGTGAAACCCCGTCTCTACTAAAACTACAAAAAATCAGCTGGGCATGGTGGCGCGTGCCTGTAATCCCAGCTACTCAGGAGGCTGAGGCAGGAGAATTGCCTGAACCCAGGAGGCGGAGGTTGCGGTGAGCCGAGATGGCGCCATTGCACTCCAGCCTGGGTAACAAGAGCGAAACCCCGTCTCAAAAAAAAAAAAAAAAAAAAAAAAAAGTCTCTAGATGCAAACTCTAAGACATTTGTAAAGAAGCACATTACTGCAGAAGATGAGCTATTTACCAAGCCAAACAAACAAAAAACCCTAGCCAAAAAAGGCATACCATCCCACACTCATTCTGAGTTTTGTCTGCATTTTCTTATAGGTAGTACACTGTAATTATCTATCTCAATGTTGATAAAATGTCAAAAAATGACCAAAGACATTGAAAGTAAAGAATAACTGTCACATGACTCACTTTTGACTTTTCAATCATGTAAAAATTGTAAAGCATCTGAAGGAATGTATATAAAGCTCTCAGCTAACTGCAGATATAGTTTTTGCTTTTTGTTGTTTTAACTGTATGTGAAGAGATATACAGGGAAAAATAATTAGGAGGATAAAATGAAGGGAACACTCTACCTCTTTTTCTTTCCTGAGCATCAAGTTCAAGAACCATTAGCCTAAGTGTAAAAGTCTACAGGAAGCCAGCTGCAAAAAAGTCAACTCAACTTCTATAAATCCTCTAATATTCATGGCACTGAATAGGCCTTTATTTTTCTAATAGGCCTTTATTTTTCTCATAATTGTATATAATTATTATAACCACAGCACATTAGATTAGGAAGGAGGCTAACCCCTGTTCTCTAAACTGGGCTCTGTAAGTGTCATCCATTCTCGGCAAAAAAGTATCCATACTCAAAGGCTGGGGGTGGCCCCACCTTGCTACCAAAGCTCAGAGAACCGCTCTGACAGTTGAGTCACAACTCTGCTACACATTTCTTTAATCTAAGACTTCTCTTTAGTATAGGATGCACAAGAAAAGATGTACCTATGCCTTCGAGGAATCTTTCTCTGATCCAATTCAGTGCTTTTCAAATTTTCATATCCCAGGCTCCCCACCACCCCCACCACACACACACATTCTGCTTATTCCTACAAGTAGGGAAGACTTTGTAGTCCTTCTATAGTTTGTTTTGTGAGGGCAAAATAGTTCCTTTGATATAGATTTTTCAAACAACCCAGAGTCCCCACACCAAGAGATTCTGACACACCAAGGGTAAGAGGCTATCCCACCTCTTTAACAGCTCCCTGAAAATTTCTGCTCTTCCAATAAATCATTTCTCCCACTGGTATCCACAACACCTAACTAGTTCTCCCTTCCATTATAGGTACAGTAATTTAACAAAACTTTTATTCCTATTTTCCTAGCTTACATTTACATGGTCTAGCTTTTAACTTAAAAATAAATGAAATCTAATATAATTCATCTATTTTGCATTTTCATCAACTTTTTATCTTTTGTCTTATTTTAAATATTTTATTTTATTTCATTTTACATTTATTCCTTTACTTGGGGTTTGTTTTTATAATGCTTAACAAGCAGGAGACCAACAAAAGAAAAAGGCCTTCTCTGCCGGGCACGGTGGCTCACGCCTGTAATCCCAGCACTTTGGGAGGCCAAGGCGGGCAGATCACAAGGTAAAGAGATCGAGAACATCCTGGCCAACATGGTGAAACCTCGTCTCTACTAAAAATACAAAAAAATTAGCTGGGTGTGGTGGCACGCCTGTAGTCCCAGCTACTCGGGAAGCTGAGGCAGGAGAAGTGCTTGAACCCGGGAGGTGGAGGTTGCAGTGAGCTGAGGTCACACCACTGCACTCCAGCCTGGCGCCTGGTGATGGAGTGAGACTGTCTCCAAAAAAAAAAAAAAAAGGAAAAAGAAAAAGGCCTTCTCCATCTCTCCCTTCAGCTCCTCTGCTTCTCAATTCCTAACTTATTGAAGAAAATACCCTTGGAAATTCAGGTCATTTTCTAGGCTTTATGGCTCAGAGTACACATGTGATTTACCCGACAAATGTTGCTTTCTAGCATCTCCACTTAAAGCTTTTTTTTTTTTTTTTTTTGAGATAGAGTTTGCTCAGTCACACAGGCTAGAGTGGTGCGGTGGCATGATCTCAGCTCACTACAACCTCCACTTCCCAGGTTTAACCAATTCTCTTGCCTCAGCCTTCCTAGTAGCTGGGATTACAGGCTCACTTAAAACACTTTTATAAAGATGTCTTTGTTTTTAAACCTATGAGTTACAATTACAGCCACTGAATTTTGGATAAATCAGAATGCCTTCAGCCAGTAGACAATAGTAATTGGGAGGTCTCATTAATATAGTAACTGGCGCAAACAAAAAGTAAAGGTTTTGAAGCTTATACAACTTGAGAGCCCACCTTCGAGGAAATCAGCATTTCAAACACAACAGTGGACTCCAGCCTTGGAAGGAGTCTATGCTAGGAAGAGTCCCTGAAGCTGAAGCAGGAACCAAGTGGTTCTCTACTGTCTGGGGAGACTCGGGAAAGAAGAGAGAAGTTCTGCAGCCCGCCTTTTCTACTTATAAGCATCTAATGTACTTATTTCCGTATCGATGCTCTTCCCTTCCTGGAGGGATCCCAAAGGAGCTCTTGGCTGGGAACATCTCTTGGCTTTTTGACCAAGTATGATTTTCCCCAAATATATTTTGTTCTTTTTTTTAAGGGATCACTCAGTCACCTGCCAAGCTACTTAGGAAGTAAGAACCTACAGAGTCAGGGAAGTGCTTCTCACCTTCAAATCATGGATCTCATTACCCTGGAAAGTCCTTAGGATAAGGGAAGGGACTAAGGTAGGGCTTTGCCTGCTGCCTTCTATTTTCTTTTCCTTCTTGTGCCTGTTCCCCACAGGAAACAGGGTGGTATTAAATGGGTTAGAGGGGCTGAAGAACAAGTTAGCCTATTTCTCCCATTTGTTGGGTTCTCAAGATGAATTTCACTCAGCTAGACAGAGACCTAGAATCAAAACCCAGTTCCAATACTTACCAGGTAGGCTTAAGCAAGAACAACACAACCTCTGTGACCTGCAGGTGCTTTAAAATGGGGATGTGAATACCTGATGGAAAGACAGTTATGTGCCTTAAGTGAGATAATCTGTTAAATGCACCTAGCACAGTTGCTGGAACATGTAGTCACTTGTGGTAAACCATTTAGTGGCCATAAATTACTTTGCCACAGTGACACTGCCACTCCAATCCCCCAATCCAGGGGTGGAGTCTATGTCTCTGCGCTGTGAATCTGGGCTGGCCTTGCCAGCTGCTGACAAACAGAAGTCAACAGAAGAGAGGCTTGAAGGGTTCTAGAGCCCAGGTGGGACTTTAAAGACTCTTGGAAAACTGCCCTGAGACCGTCATGTCAGGAGCCTCTCTAGTCTACGGGAGGATGAAGGCCACAGTGAGAAAACTGAGGTTGCCCAGCTGACAGCCAACACTCAATGTCAACTACCAGCCATGCTGGCAAGCCATCTTGGATTCTTCAGCCCAGCTAACCCTCTATCTGAAGGCACCCACTTGAGTGAACCTGTAACCAACACAGTAATTCCCCAGCCAACCCACATAAGCACAAGAAATAATAAATCACTGTTTTAAGCTACTAGGGTCTAGGGATGGTTTATTTGGCAACAGATTAACATACCACTCAATAAAGAATAGTTTTTGATATTACCAGCCCCTCCCCTCTTTTTTTTCTTGAGACAGAGTCTCGTTCTCTCACCCAGGCTGGAGTGCAATGGAGTGATCTCGGCTCACTGCAACCTCTGCCTCCCAGGTTCAAGCAATTATCCTGCCTCAGCCTCCCGAGTAGCTGGGACTACAGGCATGCACCACCATGCCTGGCTAATTTTTGTATTTTTTGGTAGAGATGGGGTTTTGCCATGTTGGCCAGGCTGGTCTTGAACTCCTGACTTCAAGTGATCCACTTGCCCCAGCGTCTCCCAAAGTGCTGGGATTAGAGGTGTGAGCCATCACATCTGGCCTTGTTTTTTTTTTTTTTTTAATAGAGATGGGGTCTCGCTATGTTGTCCAGGCAGTCTCAAACTACTGAACTCAAGTGATCCTTCTGTCTCAGCCTCCCAAAGTGCTGGGATTACAGGTCTGAACCACCATGGCTGGCCTACTAGCCCTTTCTTAACTAAGAAATGTTACACCTATTTAATATTTCTCCAACGGTGCCAAATCATACAGGGATATAATATTCTATATTTGAAGGAATGTGATCATTTCCGTCTTCATTTAATCCTTGACCTAAAGGCCCTGCAGGTTGTCTATACTTACAATGTAACTGGACAATTTGGTGGCTAAAATGAGAAGACAGCCAAGGAGTTTCTAAATTCTCTAGGTGGCCTTTTATCTTCTTACCTAGAGTCCACTCTACCCAAGGGCTAGTCTGAAGGTAGCAAGTTGTCTCCATTGACTGCTCACAGTCACAAATGGAACTCCTTGATCTACTCTCTCCCTCCTTCTCTTGACTAGTCTTAAAAAATAAAAATGCTACTCAAACTACTTTCACAGTGGTTCCTTTTCTAAGCTCTTCCCATAAGACTGTCATTGCCTAAAACTAGTTCCAACTGCACTACTTCCTAATAAACATCATACTTATCTACCTGATTCAGATTTGATACTGCCAGATAGTACAAAAATCTAAATATGGTGACACGTTTCCTTGAACTACTTCACAGCCACATTAGGTAACGTGCAAAACAAATCAGATGAGCTTTCATCACATCACAAACTTCAGGTGGCCTCAACCTCATGTTTAAATTCAGGTGTAGTAAGTCACATAAAAGAACCTAAGCTTATCCCATAGACTTTACAATTAAGAACTATTTTTGGGTAACATTCCAAGAATTTGGTGAATGCGGTCATGGAAGTTCAGAGCCAGATGACTCATGGGAAATGAACTTTCACTGGCTTTATGAAACAGTCAAGCTGGCCCAACTTGGAGACCTCTAAGCCCTGGTGACATTCTCATATTGTACAATCTATTAACAAGTTTAGGCCAGGTGTGGTGGCTCACACCTGTAATCCCAACGCTTTGGGAGGCCAAGGCGGGCAGATCACAAGGTCAGAAGTTCGAGACCAGCCTGACCATTATGGTGAAACCCTGCCTCTGCTAAAAATCCAAAAATTAGCCGGGCATGGTGGTACGTGCCTGTAGTCCCAGCTACTAGGGAGGCTGAGGCAGGAGAATCACTTGAACCTGGGAGGCACAGAGGTTGCAGTGAGCCAAGATCGCACCACTGCACTCCAGCCCGGGTAAAAAAAAAAAAAAGCAACCTTAACTTCTCAAGACTTCTTAGCATGATGGCTCTGATTCTTTCTAACTTAATGGGATTGATCAATGTGAACAAGTACCATCCTTGTGTGGAACAAGTATAGGGTGGTGTTTTCGGTTTTTTTGGGTTGTTTTTTTTTTTTAGGAAAATATTTTGCCCAGCCATTATCATAATTCTATTAAGTTAACACCATCTAAAACATCCTCATTTCTGATTTCAAAAGTTACAGGCCTAGTATTCTGTAGGTTTTACCTATAGCAATTCCACTAAACTTGTATATTCTGTACTACTTTGCGGAAAAAATATCCAGAAACAAGATCACATTGCTGTTTTTCATTGGCCATGTGTCCCTTTAGGTCTTACAGCTATTTCTGGATTAAACCCATGAACCTACACCTCACCCTACTGACCTTTCACTGAGCAGTGCCCAAGCATGATACCCCTGGCTAGCACTGAGCAACCTGATATGAGGTGGCATCGAATAGCAAAATCACTGGGTTTTATTGTAAGATACTGGGAAGATTGTTTAGATGCTGGCCATTGCAAATGCAGTGTTTTCTTAATGAAAACCCAAAAGAGAATTTTTTTCTCACCTCCTGGAATCAGGAATAGGTGGGCTTCTCTGATGTGGTTTCTCTTTTGAATACCTGAAACTTGTTATGGATCATTTGCCTCTTCTTTTTGCTGCTGGAAAGCTTATAGCCAGAACTTTTAGCAAGGAGAAATCAGGACTTCAAAATACACTGACCAACCTCACTTACACTTCCATCTGCTTTTTCTTCTTTATACCAAATACACTTTATCTTGTCATCCTATGCATCTTTGTAAACAATTCCAAATCCTGTTTGAAACAAAGGGGAATATGCCTGTAATCCAAGCACTTTGGAGGCCAGGGCGGGTGGATCACCTGAGGACAGGAGTTCAAGACCAGCCTGACCAACACTGTGAAACCACATCTAAAAAAAAAAAAAGAAAAAGAAACAAAGGGGAATATAAATAAAACCAAAGCTATTGTAGTCAATGCGCATGCCTAATCGCCCTATCAGACAGTGACCTCTGGTAAGCAAGAAGGATGCATTGCCCAACCTTGAAATCCCTATAACATCCACTGCTGCATTTTCACTGCTGAGTGACTATTTGGGGGATCAAATAGCAGAATATGTAAATGTTGATAACACTGTGTTACTTGAATTATAAAATAAGCAGTATACTAACGAATTGGCATCTTTTACCCTCAAAATTTCACACAAGTTTGAAAAGATGTACCATACTTACAAGAGTGTTTATTAAAGCATCATTAGAAATAATCTCAAGGCCCACCAATAGAAATATGGTTAACTATACATATACTATCACATTATTGATATTTAAATGAAAAAGGTGATAAAGAAGCAAGCTGCAAAATAATAATTTTTTCAAAACTAAATAACTCTGGACACATTTTGCCATTTGTAGAGAAAAAGTCTGGAGGCCCTAACCCCCAAAACTGATAACTACACGTGTTTAGGAGTGAAACCAGCCAGGGTGGGAGCTGGAGGAGGAGGCAGAGATGAATTTTCATTCTCTTAAATATTGACTGTTTATAATTTTTTAAATAATGAGCTAGTCTTACCTTTGCAATTAAAAAAAAAAACACTACAGAAAACATTTAGAGACTTGTGGCTATAAAGTGTTCTCAAATCTTCAAAATGCCAAATGTCTTGAGGTTTGGTTGTTTCTTCTGGCTCCAGGTGATCAAGCCTTCCTCTTGGCCTCACCCTTTCATCCTTATCTTGCCCTGGATTCCTTCCCTTTTCCATACGCTATGTAAGAAATTGATGTTTGGGATCACTCACGCAGGTTTTAAAAATATGAAAAGGGCCAGGTGTGGTGGCTCACAACCATAATCCAGCACTTTGGGAAGTGGGCAGATCACCTGAATTCAGGAGTTCGAGACCAGCCTGACCAACATGGAGAAACCCCGACTCTACTAAAAATACAAAATGAGCTGGGCATCATGGTATATGCCTGTAACCCCAGCTGCGAGGGAGGCTGAGGCAGGAGAATCACTTGAACCAGGGAGGTGGAGGTTGCAGTGAGCTGAGATCACGCCACTGCACTCCAGCCTGGGCAACAAGAATGAAACTCCATCTCAAAAATATAAAAATAAAAATATGAAAAGGGAAGGAAACCTCATTCTAAACAAAGTTGTAGTCTTAATAAGTCCTTACATGTAACAAATTATAAAGCATTTAAATTCATAACTGTCTCAATATTTTTACATGTAATGGAGGAAAACATGTTAATTGAGCAAGACTAGTTTTAAGAATCATGTCCCAGGCTAGACACAGTGGCTCAGGCCTGTAATCCCAGCATTTTGGGAGGCTAAGGCAGGAGGATCACTTGAGCCCAGGAATTCAAGACCAGCCCAGGGCAACATACTAAGACCCTATTTCTTTTTTTTTTTTTTTTTTTTTTAGAGACAGGGTCTCGCTCTGTTGCCCAGGCTGGAGTGCAGTGGCCATTCACAGGCACAATCCCACTATTGATCAGCATGGGAGTTTTGACCTGCTCCCTTTCCAACCTGGGCCAGTTCACCCCCACTTAGGCAACCTGGTGGTCCCCCGCTCCTGGGAGGTCACCATATTAATGCCGAATTTAGTGCGGACATCTGATCAGCATAGTGCACTACAGCCCAGAACTCCTGGGCTCAAGCGATCCTTCAACCTCAGCCTCCCGAGTAGCTGGAACTACAGGCATGCACCACTGCACCTGGCTCTTTTTTTTTTTTTTTTTTTTAAAGAATCATGTCCCTAAACACTTTGTAAAGAGAACTTTTAAATTTGTCCAAATTTTTTCATCAAATGAAAATTCCTTCTTCCTCCCATTCCACTAAATACATATACACCAAATAGGGAGTTTAATTTTCAAAGACTTTTTAAGCCTATTTTAAGCCTATTTTGAGAAAACTAATTAATTTGACCAAGAAAGTTTCTCCATGTCCCCAAAATTTTAAAGTTAAATTAAAATAAATGTATAAACTCCTCAGTGGCATACCATTTGCCACGGCAGAATTCAATGAACAGTAACATGGCACAAGCCAGGACCCAGAATTGAGCTCCATGGACTCAGGTGGACACCACAAAACAACTGGTGGGGGACGAGGGTGTGGGAGGACTCAGGGGAGAATGGGGCTTGTCAGAGATAAAGAGAAACCAGAGTTGAAAGCATTAAATAAACACCAAGGTGAAGAAGGGTGAAGTCAAACACTGAAAACATCAACTAAGATAAGAAAATCCGACAAGGCAGGGTCAAGGGGAGGCTCCAACTAGGTCAGAATATCAATGATAAAGGCAAGCAGTCATTAAGCAACTCTGATACCTGTACACTTTTTTTGTTTGTTGTTTTTTTTTAGACAGATACTCTATTGCCCATGCAATGATGCGATCTCGGCTCACTACAACCTCTGCTCCCCAGATTCAAGCAATTCTCTGGCCTTAGCCTCCCAAATAGCCGGGACTATAGGCACATGCCACCACTTCCAGCTAATTTTTGTATTTTTTTCAGTAGAGACAGGATTTTACCATGTGGGTGGGCCAAGCTGGTCTCAAACTCCTGACCTCAGGTGACATGCCTGCCTCAGCCCCCCAAAGTGCTGGTATAGACGTGAGCCAACTCGCCCACCCACCTGTGTACTTTTCCTCCAGGCTTTGTTTTACTTGCTGCTAGGAATGTTAGGTGTTGTAGCCAGATGTTGATAATTATAAAAAGGAAATCAAAAGCACGCAGGTAGACTCTGCCCTTGATTAACTCCTGGGCAAATACTGGAATTAACTCACAATTGCTGGTTGCCTCACCACTTTCTCCAAGAAGCTGTTTAGGTGACCCCAAAGGCTATGAATGATGATTGGAATTTGATCACAGATCTTGAAACACACTTCTAAGGATGTCCTGAAAGTCTAACCCTTTTATAAAATGTAATAAGAATATTTTTCAGGCTGGATGCAGTGGCTCACAACTGTAATCCCAACACTGGGAGGCTGAGTCGGGCAGACCACAGGAGTTCAAGACCAGCCTGGCCAACATGGTGAAACTGTCCCTACTAAAAATACAAAAATTAGCCAGGGGATGGAGGGGGGGCCGCAGGTGCCTGTAATCCCAGCTACTTGGGAGGCTGAAGCAGGAGAATCGCTTGAAGCCAGGAGGCAGAAGTTGCAGTGAGCCAAGATTGTGCCACTGCACTCCAGCCTGGGCAACTGAGTGAGACCCTGTCTCAAAAAAAAAAAAAAAAAAGAAAGAAAAAATACTTTGCAAATTCTCTGAGAAGCAAGCAGCAGCCAACTTACTAATGAGTTTGATCAGCAAATGGGATTTCAAAACACATTCCATCTGCTGCTCTCTACTCAAACTTCTCAAAGCTGTAAGAAGAGGTGTGGGTCTCCTCACTGCCTCCTGCACTATGAGCCCCTCTGCTCCTCATCCAGCCATGAAAGCGGACATGACCTAAATTCATCAGCCAAATTGGTCTGGCTCCATTTGTCTCCTCATTAAACCTACAGAGAAAGATCTTACTGCTCTTAAGAAATCTGCTTACATATCCAAGTTTACTCCTTGTACATTTCCTCTTCCTTAAAACCAATCATTTTGCTTTGAAGTGCATATAACTGGTGGAAAGTCCCCTCTTCTGCATCTGTCCCATCATTTCAACTGTGTGAGTTCTGCACCTGTCAGAAACAAAATGAGTCTCCATGTTCCCCTCTGTCCCACCGACAGGTGTCCAGGTAGTGCTCAATCAATTCTATGCCTCCCACACCTCCTCCAGTATCCAATCCCCCACCCAGCCTGCTCCACTGCAACCTGTTTTTCCACCCATTGGACAAGTGGTTTCCAAACAGTGAACTGTGATCCACTAACACGTTATGAGTTTTTAAGAACACAGACTAGAAACAAATAGAATAGAAACTAGTTTCACATACACATATTCTTGCTACATCCTGGGTCTCAGTGTAAAAATGAATTTTGTACTGTTGTAGTCTGAAAAATGTTTGAGACACTGCTTTAGACAAGCCTTTGTCCACCTAGTCAAACTCCACCCATGATATTGGTCCCGCTGTCCTGGACTCCGTTCCTCCAGTGTTGGCCCAAGCTCTGAACAGCCTTCCGTGTGTCTTCCTCATTAGCTGTTTTCAAAAGCTTTGGCCTTTTGCACTGGTTCAGAAGCTCCTTCTTATCTATCCACAGGATTGCCTTCTCCTTGAACAGACCACTGTTCTGAACAAAGGAACACCTTTTGCTATTCCTGCCTTATCCTGCCTGATCAAATCTGGGATCTGCTTGCAGCACATCTAACTGTCTCACCAGGAATAACAAGCCTCAGAGCAGTAGGCCTCCATTTCTTTGTGTGCAACCTTTCATCCTCAAGAAAAAAATACCACCAGAGTCACTCTGAAAATACCTTAGACTTTCTTACAAAATTAGCCTTTCTCTCCTGCTGTAATGTAGTCTCTGGTGTAATCCATCCAGCGCCTGATACCAATCAATGCCAGGTGAATACAGCTCATCCCTGATGTTCAGTTAAAGTCTGTTTCCCATCCTTGAGAACAGATGGTGACTCCACCTCCATACTGCTATCTTCTTCTTCTCACAAGGCAAATGGAAGAAGAAAAAGCACAACAAGGTGACTGCACTAGTTTGGTGGTACCCTTTCCTCTCTCAAGGACGAGGGCACAAGCTGTCCAGCACAACTCCACCCCCAGTTTTGCCCTTTGTCCAAATGCCCACAACTCTCACCCAACTAATTATCTTCCTCAACAGAAAAGCTAGCTTTTCATATCTTTGTGTAGACTGTTCAGCTTACTCTTCTTAAACTGAGTATCCCAGTTTGAGATAATGAAGCCTAAATGAATCTTTAATCTGTAAGATGCGGGATTAATTTGGAAAGGGTGAGGAGAGACACTGAAGTCTAAAAAGTTTCTCACAAACTAAACAGCTTGTTTTCCTCTAATACGTGTAAGGACAGCTTTGAGAGAGGAACACGAATGCTGGGCCTCCCCTAGAGCGCCAAGGAGGACGGTAAACAGGTCTGAAACTGTTAGCACAGCTGTGCTTGACTGAGGAGCCAGAAACACTCTCCAGAAGAAAGAGGGAGAAGGGCCCATCCAACCTCAGGTATGTTCCCAAACCTGCTATAAGCTGTATCACTTCCCTTTTGAAACCCAGCCCCTTTCCCATTTCTCAATTGGGAATCTAGGGATCCTTCACTTCCTTCTACTTACCTGGTTACAGGGAGGACTCTCCAACACCTACAAAGCCACTACTTCTTTCTCCTCACTCCTTTGCAGGGCAGGCTCTTAATCAGTCTAACACTCAGATTTCTGATAGCTCCCTGCTCCCAAGACTTCCCTTGGCAATGAAACAAATTTACCCAGTGGAGACCAGAAAATCAAGGAAGACAGGCCAACTCTTGCATCTGTACTCCAGGACCTATTCAAAAGACTCCAGTGAAGACCCCGCTTCCCTGGAGCTTGCATTAGTCTCAGCCCCTTGAACATGCCATTCCTAGTCACCTCCAAGTATACAGCATTAGTAGCAAAGACCCATTATTCTTCACACCAGGGTAAAGGCGGCTTACAGTGAAATGAATAGAAATGGAAATCTAATACTGTAAATAAATAATGACTGATTGGGCAGCTGGGTCAGAGGCACCCAGCCTAGACAGGTAAAACTCATGCAAAATCACACAGTAAAGATTCAAACTCCAGGGAGAGGTAATGGGACAAAAGGGGTGGCAGGTGTAGAAAAAAAAGGCACCCTAAAATAATTATTCTCTGGGTCACCAGATGGCACAGGAGGGGCGTGGCAAATAAACTAAAATCCATGGTTCCTCAGCCATTCTTTCAAATTTTCTAACACGGCAGGAATACACTTTTCTAATTTAGTTTCACCCATACAATTTAAGGAAAAGATAAGCAAGGATAAAAATTCCTCATATATAGCACACTTAAAAGGGATCTGGGATTCTCTAACTTATTACCTTAATCGGCTATACAAAGATGAAGTTACACTGGAATCCACATCATGTGCTCTCAAGGGAGTATCTCAAAAACATCACAATCCAAGGTCCATTTTTTCTCAACTCTCCATTGGTGACTGCATAAAGATTTTACTAAAATGACAGTTTTTTTCCTATTTCACACGTCAATTCCTAACATCCACACCATCTCTTCCATCTTCTCCAAACTGGCATTTGGATTAAACATTATCCAAGATTAGTGTTTAAGGTCAATTTCATAATTTCACATAAAGGTGTGCACCACATTAACACTCAAGTGTGTTTACAATTAAAAATATACAGACCAGCAACAATATCTCGTAAATGAACTTAGACTCAAAGTGTTGTCACAGAGGTTATCCTGCCGTCTTGGAGGGGTAGGAAAATGCTGGCATTACGAATCCCATTTCATGGCTGGGTAAACCGAGGCACTTAGTTTAATAAACTTACCAGGGGTTACAGTGGTGGAGCTGGAAATAGAAACGAATCCCTCCCTCTGACTCTCCACCTGGTCCCTTCCTACTAGACTTTGCAGTGCTCGGTGGCTAAAAATGGGACCCACTTGAGAACTGCAAGGGTAAACAGGAGCTACTTGTTTCAGAAGGTGGCGGCGGGGGAGGCGGACTTACCCACTTGATGCGCCTAATTGTGTGTGGGCTCTAACAAGAAAGCTCTCCCTGCATGCCCAAAGGTTTGCCCCCACCCGCTTTAAGCTCAGACCCGGGAGGCACCGCCAGGCAGACAGGGCAGCCCGAACTGTGCAGCCCGAGAAACGCTAGAGGAACGCAGGGCGCCCAGGCGGCGCGGGGGCTGGGGGCCCCGGGACACCATCTGCTCCCGGAGCGACGCCGTGGCCCGCCGGGCGGGGACGATGCTGCGCCTGCCGCACACACCTGCCGGAGCCCGCCCCGCAGCCCCGGGCCGCCTCCCGCGCGCCGGACGCCCACCCAGCCTCCCAGCGCAGGAGCCCTCGGCCGCGCTAGGCCAGGGGCGGGAAGCCGCGGCGCCCCGCTCTGCGGGCTGCGCTGGGCGGCCGGCGCGGGGGAGCCGCGGAGCGACGCGAGCCCGCCCTCCTCCCCAGCCCCCCTCCAAACGGCGTCACCTGTGCCGAGTCCCGGGGCGAGTGGCGCGCGGGCGGCGGCTGCGCGGAGCCGGGAGAGGCGGCGGGTGGCTACAGGCGTCTGGTCATCCGGCCCGGCCCGAGGGCTGGCGCCGGCCAGTGCCGCCCGGCGAGATGCTGGCGGGAGCCAGGGAAGCCGCGAGCTCCGGGCCGCTTGGAGGTGCAGTCGCCGAGGCTCCAGCTACCGCCGCGGCCGCCGCGCCCGCCTGGACTGCGGGCTCGGGTTACCGCAGAGCGGCTCCTTAAAGGGGCCGCTGCCGCTCGGGCTCCGGCTCCCACTCCGGGCGGCTCAGACCCTGGCCAAAGTGGGCGGGGCCCCGAGGCCGGCCGCCGGGCCGACCTTCGTGTGCTGGGACTTGGGTCCCGGAAAGAGCCCGAAAACGCTAACACCCGAAGTCGCAGTGGAGAGATCCTTGCCAAGGGCATAGGGTGCAGTTCCCGGGTTTGCCAAAGCAAGTCACAAAACTTACCAGTGGGGAAACTGTGCGAGCCCGCCCCCGCAGCGGTCAGTACCTGGGCTAGCCACGTAACCAAAAATCTTCTTAGATTATGAATTTACATTCTGCCTTAAATGCTCAAATACTGCGTAAGTGTACTTCATGGTTAGATCATCAGAAAAGAGATGAAAAGGCAACTGCTGGTTTTTCTTGCCACGTCTGACACGGCCACACTCGAGTCCCGCCAGTTCTTGTTTGGGGCTGCAGGTGCTTACCAAAACTGGGTAGGGGGCGTGTGTGGAAGAAGCGTGTTCTCTGGAGCACCACCTCCGGAATTCCTGAAAAACACCCTTATGGGTGCACCAGCACTCCACCTACACCCGGAACCCCTCTGCTGTTGGGGTGTGGAAATTGGATTTGAATATTTGGTGCTGGCTGAGAATTCCAAGTTGCCTAATAGATAAAGTTTGACATTAAATAGATCTTCTGACCTGTTATATACAGCCTCAAAAGCTTCTG
This sequence comes from Sapajus apella, assembly GCF_009761245.1. Lineage (NCBI taxonomy): Eukaryota > Metazoa > Chordata > Mammalia > Primates > Cebidae > Sapajus > Sapajus apella. The sequence goes on along the minus strand of NW_022437004.1, from coordinate 8,304,794 downwards.
CATTAACTAGATATAATTGTTTGAAACAAAATAATGAAGAGGTACATTCAGTCTATTATAATTCGCAGAAAGCAATCACAAAGGCTTTTCTTGAAAAGAAGTTCTAAATAAATAATTTGTAAACACTATCATTGATGACAGGATATTTAAATGTAAGAAATATCCATAGAGCTAACATATTTGACCTACTATATACATGCACAGAAAGACACACATATGTGCTGCAGATTTAGACCAGAAAATACACACAAGCGCATATAAGCTGTCCCTGTATTTTCAAAGGAGAGCAATAGAATTTAAATCAGAACCTGGAATTCTGTCAGTTTATTAAAGTCGTGTGCCTTTCACTAACAACCTCACTGAGGCTCAATTTCTTCATCTATAAAATGGGAATAATAATTCATAGTGACTCTGAAGACCTGGACTGACATGGAAAAGACAAAATCTATACCACGGAACAGGGAGGGACAGAAAATGCCCTGTAGTCAAGCAGAGAGAAAGATCCTGTACGTCCCCAAGTGCATGTTCCCCTTTTCCTCCTCAAAACTCTCAGGACTTACTGGGCACCAGTGCCCTTTGACCACACCCTGTCCCATCATAATTCCTTCACGATATGTGCAGTACCTGACAACTTTGGTTTGCCCAATAGCTACGTTGTGCACTCACATAGCTATTTCATAACTCTCCGTGGGCAGGATGGGTATATGGGAACATCTATGGAGTCAACCCAGAAACTACAGATTTCACAGTGTCATCTAAAGACTGCATCAACACTACCTCCTATAGAAACTCTCCCATGCTTGTCTCTGGTGGCCGATAATAGCTCTGTTCTTTCCTGATAAATGCACCATCATTATCTTTGATATGCATAATTCTCTAACATCAAGAGCAGTAACCAAGGCCAAGTAAACCCACAGAAATCCACTATACTCTATTTCCCAGTATATTTCTTCATGTTAGGCCTCTACAAATGCATCAGGAAATCTGTAAGATTGTTTTTGAGATTATACAGAACCTGTAAGTGAATATATCAAGGACAAGGCTTGCGTTACGAGAGGAATTCAGTAAATAGTAATTGAATGTTGAAACTTTTACACTAATTAAAACTGAGTGACCTTAGGAGGCAAAAATATACATTAAATGTATATTTTTCCTGAAAATTTTAGGGTAGCTTAATCTCTGTAAAAATATCCAGTTCAGGCCAGGCAAGGTGGCTCATGCCTGTAATCCCAGCACTTTGGGAGGCCGAGGTGGGTGGATCACCTGAGGTCAGGAGTTCAAGACCAGCCTGGCCAACAGGGTGAAACCCCATCTCTTTTAAAAAATAAAAAAAGGAAAAAAAAATCCAGTTCATTATTAACATTTAAATCTTTATTATTAATTGTTTCACCAGTATTCCCTTTCCAAGGATACATTCTCAAAATTGTGTATTTACCATACGAAGTTTTTCTGCATTTTAAATGGGATAAAGACTGAATTGCACTTTTCATATTTTTATTCACTGAAACAGTTCAAGCAGATATATCAGAGAAATATAAGCATTTATCTACACTTGAAATGGGAAAAAATACATAAACACCACTATGCTTGGTTAATTTTTGTATGCACTTTTTGCATATTTTATTATCTGTGATATCTTTTCTATAATGTATGTATATTGTTTTTGTTTGCATTTTTATTTTTAGTGAAAGTAATATACAAAAGTGAAAAATCAAATGATTCTTAAAGGCTTATAACAAAAAACATCAATGAGTACCATCAGCCCCCTGCCCTGCTTCTCCCCACCTGTCTTCACCCTACATTCCACACAATCCTACCAGGTTCTTCATCTCCTAAATGGTAACCTTATAACAATATTTCTTGATTTTCAGTTTTACACGTTATTTATTGACAACTTACGGTATTTGAGGATTTAGGTCTTTTACCCACCACCACGACGACTTTGCCGTCATGCTTCCTTCCAACATAAGCATATTACAATGTTTACTCAAATCAACAACTAGGGGGCAGGTGCAGTGGCTCACGCCTATAATCCCAGCACTTTGGGAGGCTGAGGTGGGCACATCTCCTGAAGTCAGGAGTTTCAGACCAGGCTGGCCAACATGGTGAAACCCGGTCTCTACTAAAAATACAAAAATTAGCCAGGTGTAGTGGCACACACCTGTAATCCCAGCTACACGGGAGGCTGAGGCAGGAGAATTGCTTGAATCCAGGAGGAGGAGATTGCAGTGGGCCGAGATCACACCACTGCACTCCAGCCTGGGAGACAGAGCAAGACTCCATCTCAAAAAAAAAAAAAAAATTAGGGTTTATATCATCCTGCCAATGTAAATATAATGCATTACTGAATCAAATAATATGCCATAATAACACTTTTTTAAAAATCTCCTGTTCTTCCTGGAGTTAATAATTGCCTGCTTTTTTGCTTTTTGAAAATGTAGCTAAGGTTGGATGCAGTGGCTTATAACTGTATTCCCAACACTTTGGGAGGCCAAGGCAGGAGGATTGCTTGAGGTCAGGAGTTTAAGACCAGCCTGGGCAACCTAGTAAGACTACATCTATACATACATACATACATACATACATACATACATAAGTATCTAACCTGAATTTTAGATACAAATGCTTCACAGCTGGGTAAAATGGCTCATGCCTGTAATCCCAGCACTTTGGGAAGCCGAGGTGGGCGGATCACGAGGTCAGGAGTTTGAGACCAGGCTGACCAACATGGTGAAACCCCATCTCTACTAAAAATACAAAAATTAGCCAGGCATGGTAGCATGTGCCTGTAATCCCAGCTACTCAGGAGGCTGAGGCAGGAGAATCGCTTGAATGCGAGGCTGAGGTTGCAGTGAGCCAAGATTGCGCCACTGTACTCTAGCCTGGGTGACAAAGCAAAACTCAGTCTCAAAAAAAAAAAATGCTTCAACATATCTATCAAATGCCCATCAATAATATCTTTCAATGCCCAAACACACAACTTTTTTTTTTTTTTTGAGACAGTTTTGCTCTTATTGCCCAGGCTGGAGTGCAATGACGTGATCTCGGCTCACCGCAACCTCCGCCTAGCCTCCCAGGTTCAAGCAATTCTCTGGGCTCACCGCAACCTCCACCTCACAGGCAATTCTCCTGCCTCAGCCTCCGGAGTAGCTGGGATCACAAGCGTGTGCTACCACGCTTGGCTAATTCTGTATTTTTAATAGAGACAGGGTTTCTCCATGTTGGTCAGGCTGATCTCGAACTCCGGACCTCAGGTGATCCACCCGTGTGGGCCTCCCAAAGTGCTGGAATTACAGGTATGAGCCCCAGCCCCCGGCCACAGCTTTCAGTTTACTCTTATTTTGCTGGAGCGCAGATTCCAGTAGCTTACTCAGAAGAGGTTCATAGAGGGTAAATTGCTGGAGTACTTGCATGTCTGAAAATGTATTAATTCTATTTTTATTCCTGACTGATAATTTAGATGGATTGAAAATCATTTTCTCTCGGCATCTTGAAAGCATTTTTCCAGTGCTGCCGTTGAAATGTCTAATGCCTTTCTAGTTCCCACTCCTCTGTATCTGATCTATATTTCTTTCTAGAATCTTCCATTTTCCCTAGTAGTCTGAAATGTCATATTGATGTACTTTACAATGGGTCTTTTACAGTGATTGTGCTGGATACCAAGGGGTCTTTTTAATCTCATTAGCAAATTTTTTCTTTCATTTATTTGCTATTTTCCTCCCTTCCATTTTCTCTATTCTTTTTGTGAATTCTTGTTAGTAGGTTATTGGAACATCTATATTATTCTCTAAATTTATTGTCCTTTTATCCTATTGATCATCTCTGAATCTTTCTTGTCTATTTTCTGAGACAGGGGTTCTCAAACGGGGAAGAAGGGAGAGAGGGTTCTGCCCTCTGGATATTCCCCTGCCCCAGGAGACATGTGACAATGTCTGGAAATATTTTTGGTTGCCACCACAGGAAAGAAGGGATTGCTCTGTCATCTAGTGAGTAGAAGCCATGGATGCCGCTAACGAGCATACAACACACAGAGCAACTTTTCACACAAAGGATTTCCAGCCCAGACGGCAATTGTGCCAAGATTGAGACATCTTTGACCAAAATAATTCCTTAACCTGATCTTCCACTACTAAAGGTTCTATTTCAAACACATTTTTCATTTCCAAGGGTTCCTTCCCATTCTCTGGTTAGACATTTTGTTTATGGGAACTCTTCATCAAGGATAAACTCCTTTTTTCTGGGAAGAAACTTGTAACCTCATAGAGGGATTGCACTGATGGTGGTAGTGTTAGGGTGGAGAGCATGAGTGCAGCCTGGCTGAATGAGATGGAGAAGGGACCGAGAAGTCCAAGAGCCTAGTGAACCGTTGTAGGACAATCTTTCTTTTTCAGCCTGTGCCCTGCCCCTGCCTTCCACAGTATACTGCACGACCAAGCGCTAAGTTTCCTCCAAGCACTGAGGCTAGCCCCTCTTCCATTTCGCCAAGTCAATTATCACTACTCCATCCAATTTCTGGCTTTTAAAACTTACTGTAATCTCTTATATGTTGCAGACTTTTCTCCTATTCTCTTTTTCCTTGTGGCTTATATCTTGTAAACATCTTTCTACACTACCATTTTCATGTCATTTTGCAAAGAATACATGACAAATACCACTGATCATTCCATTATTAAACAGGAGGGGCTTATTTTTGCATTATGAAAAAAATTAATAACAGAAAGGGATCTAGAACAAAGAACACAGTTCTTATTTTGTACATGTCTTTCTTTTCTCTTTTTTCTTGTTTTGTTTTAAGAGACAGAATCTGTTTCCCAGGCTGGAGTGCAATGGTGTGAGCATAGTTCACTGTAACATTGAGCTCCAGGGCTCAAGCAGTCCTCCCACGTCAGCCTCCTGAGTAGCTGGGTAGGTGCATATTACCACATCCAGCTATTTTTTTTTTTTCTTTTTTGTAAAGACAGTCTTGCTATGTTTCCCAGGCTGGTCTCAAACACCTTGCCTTGAGCAATCCTCCTGTTTTGGCCTCCCAAAGCACTGAGATTACAGGAATGAGCCACAACACCTGGCCAAATTTTCATAAATCTCTAACATTTTTAAATAATGCTAAAATATTATCATGGATTTTTTTAGATTTTATAAATCAGTTAAAATTTATGTTACCAGTCACCAATTTATATGCTTATCACTTTTAGATCCATTTTTTTAACTTTTCTTTTGAGATAGAATCTTACTCTGTTGCCCAGGCTAGAGTGCATGGGGCAATCTCAGCTCACTGCAACCTCCACCTTTAGGAGGCATGCACTACAGGCATGCACCACCATGCCTGGCTAATTTTTTTTAATCTTTTGTAGAGACAGAGTCTTGCCATGTTGCGCAGGATGGTCAGGAACTCTTGGATTCAAGCCATCTGCCCATCTTGGCTCACTGCAACCTCCTGGCCACCACACCTGGCCTAGATCCATTTATTGAATATCCCCCTAGATATTTTTCCATGCATACTTGCGTGTACTTTGGGTTTTATTTCAAAGACAAAAAGATTAAAACTACATATTTTGTAAATGCTCTGTTATAGTCAATGAATTTAACATAATGTATTTAACCAATCCCTTGTTGTTGGACATTTAGAGATCTTACTGTTGAACGAATTTTCCATTTCTCACATAAAGCAAAGTAGTAATGTCCAACTAGAAATTAATTTTAAAATTCAAAGCCAGCTTCAAATTTAGCAGGGAAATGTGAAGGATTCCTGCTCAGCTCAACAGGAGGACAAAAGGGTTGCTCACTATTCCCCTACTAATTAATGTAGTACTGAAAGTGTCAGTCAAAGGAACTAGAGGAAAGAGAAGGTAAAGCTATAACTATTGGAAAAAAACACTGTAAAGTTGTCATTTCTATATTATATGAAAATCAAGTTATATATATATATATATATTTTAATATTTATACATTTTTTTCGGTTGATTTTTTGGTATACATAAATATCCTCACATGTATGTATATATGTATACCCAAAATATCAGCTCAAAAAATAAATAAAAAATTTAAGTGCGGGAGCAGGAAATAAAATTAATTTACTAAAATCGTGTTTGTGTACATATATATATATATATATACACATACACCTACACACATTATGTGTATGTATTACAAAACACACAGATAAACAATACTCTTACAAAATAAAAGAAGAAAAAGACCCACATAATCGCAACAAAAAGTGTGTAGGGATGTTTAACAAAAAATATACAAAACTGGCTGGGCGTGGTGGCTCACACCTGTAATCCCAAATCCTTGGCCTCTTTGGGAGGCCAAGGCCAGTGAATCACTTGAGGTCAGGAGTTCAAGATCAGCCTGACCAACATGGTGAAATCCTGTCTCTCCTAAAAATACAAAAAATTAGCCCGGTGTAGGGGTGCACGTCTGCAATCCCAGCTACTTGGGAGGCTGAGGTGAGAGAATCCCTTGAACCCAGGAGGTGAAGGTGGCAGTGAGCCAAGATCATGCCTCTGCACTCCAGCCTGTGGGACAGAGTGAGACTCCATCTCAAAAAAAAAAAAAAAGCAAAACTTACATGAGAAAAACATTAAAACACTCCTGCAGGACCCAGGAGTAGACTTGAACAAATGAAAATCAGACCATGTTTTTGGATAGAAAAAGTCAATATATGTAAATTCTCCCTAAGTTTTAATTTTATTTATTTATTTAAAGGCAGAGTCTCACTCTATCGCCGAGGCTGGAGAGCAATGGCACAATTTCAGCCTAAATGAGATCTCCCTCCCTGTGGCCTCAGTCTCCTGGGCCCAAACGACCCTCCTACCTCAGCTTCCCAAGTAGCTGGAACTACAGGCACACTGGCCAGGCCTGGCTAGTTTTTGTATTTTTTGTATAGATGGGGTTTGCTGTGTTGCCCAGGCTGGTCTCAAACTCCTAAGCTCAAGCTGTCTGCCTGCCTCAGCCTCCCAAAGTGCTGGAATTACAGGCATGAGCCACTGTACCTGCCCCTAATTTTTAAATGTATTACAATGTCCATTAAAACACTAACTGGCAATTTTCTGGAATAGGACAAACTGATTCCAAAGTCTATGTGAGAATATAAACAAACAAGAATTACCAGAGGAACTATGTTTAAAAGATCAGTAAGGAAGGAATAACCTTCTATATATTAAAAAATACTACAGAATCTCAATAATTAGTACTTTGGAATTTCCATAAGAATATAGATAAACTAATGGAATTAAATAGAAAGCCCAGAAATAGACCCAAATAGGCAGTATTTCAAGTCAATGGGGGTAAGATGGACACTTCAATAAATGGATAGCATCTAGAAAAAATAAAGTTAAATCATATTTCATTCTGTACACTAGGATAAATTCCAAGTGGGCCAAGATAATTTCACTAATGTAAAATATGAATACACAAATGCATTACAAAGTCCAGGGGCAGTGGCTCACACCTATAATGCCAGCATTTGGGAAGGCCAAGACAGGCAGATTGCTTAAGCACAGGAGTTTAAGACCAGCCTGACCAACATAGTGAGACCTCCTCTCTACAAAATAATCAAAATATGAGGCAGGAGAATGGCTGAGCCCAGAAGATCAAGGCCAGAGCGAGCCGTGATTGCACCACTGCACTCCCACCTAGGTGACAGAGCAAAACAAAAACAAAAACAAATAAATGCATTCCAAGAAAATATAGAAGAATTCTTTCCTTACCTTGGAATGGGTAAAAAGGAATGGGAAGACCTGTGACTCAAAATCTAAAAGCCATAAAAGATTAATAAATTTGACTAATTAAAAAATCAGAAACTACTACCTGGCAAAAATAACAATAATAGCATAAGCAAGGTTGAGAGACAAATTACAAACTGGAAAAAAAAAACTGATATTCAAATCACAGTTAAAGGGCTAACCTCTTTAATATATAAGAAGCTTATATATCAAGAAGGAAAAGACCAGAAACTTGAGAGAAAATTAGAAAACATGAACAGATATCAAAGAAAAAATATATATAAAGAATCTTTACAAATTATAAATGGCCTTAATTCATAAAATGATATGCAAATTAAAACCAACAAACCTCATCCCATAAACATATTGTTATTCTACTTCCTCACTACTCTCTGACTTTAGAACATTTATCTCCCACTACAGCCTCTTCATATTGGCTCTCCCCACCATCATTTTTTGAAAAAGAGGGAAATTTACAAAGCTATATCTTTTTTAAAAATTCTAGATCTGGCCGGGCGCGGTGGCTCAAGCCTGTAATCCCAGCACTTTGGGAGGCCGAGGCGGGTGGATCACGAGGTCAAGAGATCGAGACCATCCTGGTCAACATGGTGAAACCCCGTCTCTACTAAAAATACAAAAAGTTAGCTGGGCATGGTGGCGCGTGCCTGTAATCCCAGCTCCTCAGGAGGCTGAGGCAGGAGAATTGCCTGAACCCAGGAGGCGGAGGTTGCGGTGAGCCGAGATCGCGCCATTGCACTCCAGCCTGGGTAACATGAGTGAAACTCCGTCTCAAAAAAAAAAAAAAAATTCTAGATCTAAAATGCCTTGTTAACAAGGCATATAGACCTTGCCTGGATAACACCAGAGTATCACTGTTTATTGGCATATAAAAATTCATGCTTACTGTTTTGAAACATGAAGAACTCATACATCAGTATGATTAAATTCAGAACTAACGTGTTCCCTATCCTGTTCCTATGAACAAATATTTTTAAATTAAGTTGATAATTATTCCTAAGTAGTTTACTCACAGACCTTATAGCTAAATACAACTTCAGAATTTAGAAATATTCCTTGGTATAAACAGCCTCTGCTCTACTGCTAACCCCTGCTAAAACAGTCAATTCCAAAAGAATCATATTTTTGTAGTGATATAAACCAACCACTTCATAGAGACAAAAAAAAAACTACCCTAAAAATAATTAAAAATAAAAGCAATTTTTATGACTATTGTTAAATATGCGAATATATTATCTGCCTTACTAATTTTTTATCTCCCAATCAGATTTACCTAATGTCATTGCAACTATCCTTCCTGCAATGGTGTTACTATAAGCAGCTCAACCCATACATATGAACCATGTGCATCGCTAACTGAAGTCCCTGTTTCAGACATTCTATATGAGAAGTCAGAAGCATCAAAAATGACGTTATTATTTACATGGAAAACGCATATTCTACATTCAGATCTCCCACTAAATCTTGACCTGCGTCCTGTACATTTTAATTAAAAAGCGTTTTTTATTCTCCAGCAAGTAAGGGTTTTGAAAATTTACCCATTGCCCTCCCTTTTCAAAATATTTTTGTTATACTTTTCAGTATACTAAGAAGTTTTTCATTTGTTTTTTGTTGTTGTTGTTTTGTTTGTTTGTGTTGAGATGGGTCTCACTCTGTCACCCAGGTTGGAGTGCAGGGTTGCCTTCTCGGCTCATGGCAACTTCCACCTCCCAGGTTCAAGCAATCCTCCCACCTCAGCTTCTCCAGTAGCTTGGACCATAGGCACGCACTACTACTGCCATGCCCAGTTAATTTTTTGGTAGATACAGGATTTCATCATGTTGCTCAAGCTGTTCTCGAACTCCTGAGCTCAAGCAATACACCTGTCTTGACCTCCCAAAGTGCTAGGATTACAGGCACAAGCCACCACACACAGCCCCTTTTTTATTTTAAAAAGAAAACAATCTAGTTTTAGGGAAAAGGATATTTTATGGGGATTTATTTACAATAAGGAAAATTATGTTTCAAGTCTCAGATTTTAAAATTCTCTGTGGTAGAAAATACAAGATAACTTCACAAACGTATCAAATTGAAATGAAGTTGAAGTACCTGTCAGAATTTTTGCATTGCAATTGTTTCTTCTGCCACAGGTAAGAAACTCACTTTACCTTTTAATCTTTACAGATAGAAGTTGAAGTCTTCAGAATTTGAGCCTTTTTCAATAACCAGTTCTTAAATGGAATATTGTCTACAGTGATTCTCTAACTCACCACATGGCTACAAGATCCACTAAGCCATCAGAAAGGCCTAGGAGTCATGACTGACTTCTTCCCGGTCCCACAGAAGCATTCAGCGTCTGCATTGGCACAACTGCCTCCAAACTAGTCTTCTTTGCTGCAGTCTTCTTTCTGCACTCGTCCTTTCTAATTAGTCTCTCTCTGTTGTTGCCACCAATAGCAAATAATAAATATTTTCTGAATTTAGAAACAAATGAAGTAATATATTCATCCAAAACCCAGCTTTTCTGGACAAGTGCCTAATTATCAAAACCCACCACCCATAGAGGAGGCAACATTATGGTACATTAGAGTCCAAGTCTAAGTCTCACAACTGTTCACTGAAAACACCTGATTATAAATTACCTGAAGACAATCTAGTTTTAGGGAAAAGGATATTTTAGGGGATTTATTTTCAATAAATCTGTCTTATGCAGATAGTCCCTGATTTACAATAGTGCAGCTTAACAATTTTCCTACTTTACAATGTAGTGAAATGCATTTCTTCAAGATTTTTCTACCGAATGCATTTCGCTGCATTGTAAAGTTGATCTTTTCCCAGGCTGGTGATATGTGGTACAATTATGCTCTCTCCTGATGCTGGGCGAAATCATCTAACACAAAGCCTATTTTATAATAAAGTACTGAATATCTTGTATAATTTATTGAATACTGTACTGAAAGTATTTTTTTTTATTGAGTCAGAATCTCACTCTGTCACCCAGGCTGGAGTACAGTGGCGTGATCGGGGCTCACGGCAGCCTTGACCATCTGGAATCAGTCAACCCACGCCTGCCTCAGCCTCCCAAGTAGCTGCGCCACCAGATGCTCCCCCACCATGCCCAGTTAATTTTTTGTTAAGATGGGGTTTCACCATGTTGACCAGGCTCGTCTCAAACTCCTGGGCTCAAGCAATCCACCCACATCAGCCCCCAAAAGTGCTGGGATTATAGGTGTAAGCCATGCTAAAAATGTTCTGAGAATGTTTAAAGTAGGCTAGGCTAAGCTATGATGGTCAGTAGATTAGGTATATTAAATGCATTTTTGACTTAGTGTATTTTCCATTTATGATGAGTTTAGCAGGACACACCATCCTAAGTAAAGGAGCATCTGTACACCTTGCAACTTAACACTGCACCCTACATAGGGTGATAGCTATGGGTTCCCACTGTTCTCAGTTTGCCAAGGAACGCGTTTAGGGAGCTCAAAGTTCTGTGGCTTGGGGAGAGTCTTATCTGATAACCTACATTCTGGAGAGAATGATATGTTTCCCCTCTTTTTTTATCCTGAGCAATTACCTAAAGTTAATAATAAAAGACAGCCAAGTGATGTAAAGGGGTGCTCTGCCTCTCATTTTATGGCTCCTACAAAGCCCTCTGGTTTGTTGATAAAATCCTCTACCAGATGATATTTTAAGATCTATCAGGATCTGGCTTTTTAACACTGTTTTAGGCACACAGTGTTCTGTTAGTACAGAAAGAGAAAGTTGTCCTCTTAATGTACCAACATGGAGATGAAATGAACTTGATTTCAATTCACTTTGTCTTAATTATTAATTCTTTTAACAAAGCATGCATGTTATAAGAGTATCATGGGAAATTTTGAAAACAATTGTGTAATTTCTGATTGCTTGTCATACAAGACATTCTTGAGAAATAAATGACTATAACCAATAGCTAAATACACCAACTGTCGAATTTCGACACTTGTCATATTGATTTGTGGGGAGTGGGATGAACAAACAGAGATGAGGTTCAAAATCATGCCTCCTAAATAATTTAGATGTGGTTTTAGTAATTTTGGTCTTCTCTGGATTGTACCATTAAAACAGTAAAGCCCAATCATTCTATAGAAAGTCAATATAAAAATGACTCACTGATATCCTTCTTATTGCTTCATCTCTCCAAGACAGAATTCAGCCCTTCCTCTGGTTTCTATAGGAAATTATCTCTAAACATTTCATGATTCTCCCCAACTTTACATAAGAGTAAGGGGTTCCTGAGAAGTTGAGTAGAACTCCTACCAGCTCTATCTTCTAATCCCATTCCTTTCCTACATAGGCATTGAAGAAGCATCTACACAGTGGCTTAAATCCAATGGAGTTTTCACTGCCTACCTAAAGCAGTTCTTCTGGCCTAGTGCAGTGGCTCACGCCTGTAATCCCAGCACTTTGGGAGGCTGAGGTGAGTGCATCACCTGAGGTCAGCAGTTCGAGAACAGACTGGCCAATGTGGTGAAACCTTATCTCTACTAAAAGTACAAAAATTAGACAGGCATGGTGATGCATGCCTGTAATCTCAGCTACGCGGGAGGCTGAGGCAGGAGAATCTCTTGAACCTGGGAGGCGGAGGTTGCAGTGAGCCAAGATCACATTACCGCACTCCAGCCTGGGCAACAGAGCAAGAATCCATCTCAAAAAAATAACAATTAAAAAAAAAAGTAGTTCTTCCAAACGAGTACAGTACTCTCACTAAAAGGAGTTCTGCAAATATATATATGTGTATGTGTATATATATACTACTTTGCCCACTGCTGTTGCTCTCATTCCTCAGTTAGCTCTTGCTGCCTTCCCCTGGGCCTTGAGCTTTCCATCTCAAAGTTTTGATAACTCCTTGAATCTAAAAACATACCGGATTTTCTGCTTCGATTCTTAGCTCTAAATTTTGCAATTAACATTTTGCTCAGTTAACTTCTGCCTACTCCAGGTGCTTACCTACTTTGAAGTCCGTCTTAGCTTTGGCTTAACCCTGTCCTCCCTGTTCCCCTAATCCTCTAAGGCGTATCTGGTGTCAGTTCCATTTATGCCATCTAAAACTCTCATTCTTGAGCTTCTGACCTATATTCCCAAGATTCTACTATGTCTTCCCAGGTTCTTCAAATGATAAAATATATAACTCATCATCCCTCCTCCTTTCCATACTCTTCTTTCTCCGAGTTCATGAAGTCATCACGTCTCTAATCACCCAACCTAGAGACCCCCATTTTTCTAGACTCCTCCCTCTTGCTCAGCTCTTTATATGCAAGCACATGCCAAATTCTGTCAGTTGGACTCCCTACTCAATTTTCACTTACTTACTTCCTCTACCCTTACTCTCACTCACCGAATTCAGACCTGTATACCATCCTTTTCCTCTTATGTCTCCCTGGCATCGTACCAGGTTAATAATTTCCCTTCCATCTTCTCCCATTGCTCAGTCACGTTTCACGCAAAATAGACCCTCAATAAATATACATTGGTTATAGAAGAGCCTTCAAATCTTGTGATCTCATATCTCTTCTTGTCATTCACAAGTTGCCTCTCTCTCTGCTACTTCATGCCTCCTGAGAATTCTTCTGACCTGCTGCAGCTGTTGGTTATCTTATTTTCACCTCAAATCAAAATCATTCTATTACTCTTTATTGCTTATTAACTAAATGTGTTAATGTCTACCATTCTAGCTCAAACCTACATTTCCAGTCTTACTGTTCATACTCTTTACTCAGCCTCGCCAAATCCAACTACTAGTCATTCTTCAAAATATGCTGTGTTTTCTTGTATCTCTGCCTTTGCTCATGTTGCCCCCAACACACACACGCTGTCTTTTCCTCACATCTTTTCCGGTCAAAACTTTCCTAGTTAAGGCTGAGAATTTCTCTCTCCTTCTTTTCTCCTCTGAGAGTTTGAGCAAGTTCATAGCTTGCTTTGTACAAGTAATTTATTTCTCCTACTAGGAACAGTATCATAGAGTTGTTCAAAGTGGTGTTTTTCAGACAACCTGCAACAGAATAACTGGAGTCTTGTTAAAAAGACAAAAACAAAATTAAAAAACCTTCTAAATCAGAGTCTCTTGAGGTAGAACTCAGAAATCTGCACTTTAAAAAGAAGCTCCTGGCTGGGCACTATGGCTCCCAAAACCTTGGGAGGCCGAGGTGGAAGTATCTTTTAAAGCCAGGAGTGGCAGGGCACGGTGGCTCATGCCTGTAATCTCAGCACTTTGGGAGGCCAAGGTGGGCAGATCATCTGAGGTCAGGAGTTCGAGACCAGCCTGG
>NW_022437004.1:8285172-8285765 GCF_009761245.1 Sapajus apella | reverse complement strand
GGAACCAAAAGAGAGCCCTCATAGCCAAGTCAATTCTAAGCAAAAAGAACAAAGCGGGAGGCATCACACTACCGGACTTCAAACTATACTACAAGGCTACAGTAATCAAAACAGCATGATACTGGTACCAAAACAGAGATATAGACCAATGGAACAGAACAGAGGTCTCGGAGGCAACACAACATATCCACAACCATCTGATCTTTGACAAACCAGACAAAAACAAGCAATGGGGAAAGGATTCCCTGTTCAATAAATGGTGTTGGGAAAGCTGGCTAGCCATGTGCAGAAAGCAGAAACTGGACCCCTTCCTGACACCTTACACTAAAATTAACTCCAGATGGATTAAAGACTTAAACATAAGACCTAACACCATAAAAACCCTAGAAGAATATCTAGGCAAAACCATTCAGGACATAGGTGTAGGCAAGGACTTCATGACCAAAACACCAAAAGCAATCACAACAAAAGCCAAAATAGACAAATGGGACCTAATCAAACTCCACAGCTTCTGCACAGCAAAAGAAACAGTCATTAGAGTGAATCGGCAACCAACAGAATGGGAAAAAATTTTTGCAGTTTACCCATCTGAC
>NW_022437004.1:8276699-8285072 GCF_009761245.1 Sapajus apella | reverse complement strand
CAACAGATGCTGGAGAGGATGTGGAGAAATAGGAACACTTTTGCACTATTGGTGGGAGTGTAAATTAGTTCAACCATTGTGGAAGACAGTGTGGAGATTCCTCAAGGACCCAGAAATAGAAATTCCATTTGACCCAGCAATCCCATTACTGGGTATATATCCAAAGGATTACAAATCGTTCTACTATAAGGACACGTGCACACGAATGTTCATTACGGCACTGTTTACAATAGTGAAGACCTGGAACCAACCCAAATGCCCATCGATGATAGACTGGATAGGGAAAATGTGGCACATATACACCATGGAATATTATGCAGCCATCAAAAACGATGAGTTTGGGTCATTTGTAGGGACATGGATGAACCTGGAAACCATCATTCTCAGCAAACTGACAGAAGAGCAGAAGATCAAACACCGCATGTTCTCACTCATAGGTGGGTGTTGAACAATGAGAACACATGGACACAGGGAGGGGAGCACTACACACTGGGGTCAGTTGGGGGGAAATAGGGGACGGACAGTGGGGGGTGGGGAGCTGGGGAGAGATAGCAAGGGGAGAAATGCCAGATGTAGGTGATGGGGAGGAAGGCAGCAAATCACACTGCCACGTGTGTACCTATGCAACAATTTTGTTCAGGCATAGTAAATTGATCTATATCAAAACAGCAAAGCCCCAAGAGCACGAAGAGACCTGGATTTCAAGAATGGCATGAAGTTAGGAGTTCAGTTTATCAAATATTTCTTATGTCCCTCCTGTGTGTCTAATACTCTATTAAGTGGAAAATATATAAAAGTTACTACACCATCTCCTTTCAAAAGGAGGCAAGAGTCTACAATACGATTCCTTCGGTTGATTTCCTCTGTTCCTGATTCCTGCCCTCCTCTCTCTTACAACCTCACACATACCTCTTAGGTCTTTACACTACTCCTGTGGAGGTGATCTGGGTTTCCCTGCTTCATTACTCCAATCTTGGACTACCTCCTTTCCTGGCTCCTCCAGCTGGATGAGTTGGATGACACGTTTTCTGACCCAAACCAGTATCTTATTGTGGTACAAGAAACCTTGGACTACTAGAGTAAAGTTAAAGCATTTCTCTCATAGCTGACAGAATTCTTCTCAGAGGAAAACATCTTGAGTCATTATATATAGATGGTGTGCCCTTTTTACAGAATTGGCTTTAATAAAAAAGAAAAAAAGAAGATGGTGTGCCTTGAGAACTTGGGTTGGAAGAGATAGGATAACAAGAGGGACTGTTCTATATCAGAAATTAACTTGAAATCAGTAGTGTGACTACAGTTTACAACAATCTATTGTATATTCTAAAATAAAAATTTTTTTGAATTTTCAGCATAAAGGCAAATATTTAACGTGATAGATATCCTAATTACACTGATTTGATCTTTACAAAGTATATAAATGTATTGAATTATCATATGTACCCTGAAAATATGTACATCTATTATGTATCAAGAAATTTTTATTTTTTTGAGACAGAGTCTCACTCTGTCACGCAGGCTGGCATGCAATGCCATGATCTCGGCTAACTGCAACCTTCGCCTCCTGGGTGCAAGCTATTCTCCTGCCTCAGCCTCCTGAGTAGCTGGGATTACAGGCACCTGCCACCACGCCTCGCTAATTTTTGTATTTTTAGTAGAGACAGGGTTTCACCATCTTGGCCAGGCTGGTCTTGAACTCTTGACCTTGTGATCCACCCGCCTCAGCCTCCCAAAGTGCTGGGGTTACAGGCATGAGCCACTGTGCTCAGCCAAGAAAAATTTTTTTTTCTTGATACATAATAAAAAACATTTTTAAGGGGAAGAAAACTAAATTAACTTGGGGATATGGAAGTAGTTGGGGACAAGACAGAAGAGATAAGAAAGAGAGAAATGGAAGGGATGGCAGAGTAACTTCATGGTATGCCTAAAATACTTTTTAAAAATGCATAATATTCTAAGTGACTTGTATTTCTTTAATTCCCCTCATTTCTTTCAAATTTCCAGTAGGCTTTCCATTACCCCTAAATTCCCATACCTCTGCAAGACACACACATGGTGTGAGCAGGGGTGGTGGTGAGGTAAATGAAGAAATCACAGATGGGGCCAAGTTGCACTGCTAGATCAAAAAGGAGCAGAAAAGAGACAGCACACCTAGAGTCCAGTGAAACAGTCCATAAACTGAACCCATCAACCAGGGCCTGAGATAGTGCTGAAATCACGTGTTGGAAAATTGGCAGGATACTTCACAAAATTCTGTACAAGATAAGAGTTGTGCAATAGGGGCTTGAGTCAATATTACCTAGTTTAAAAACAAAACAGATGATCCCAACTGACATCTGGGTCATGATTTCCTCAGAGTCACTGACTATTTGGCACAATCTATAGGTTTGCTGTTCCAAAGTTCTTACTGTCCCTTCCCCAAAGCTATTCACTATTGTCTTACCCCAGGTTACTACAACAGTCTCCCTGGGATCAGCAAATACCTTCTTAAAGAATCTCATAGTGAATAGGTCAGGCTTTCTGGGCCAGATGGTTACAGTTACTCTACTCTACCCAAGGCCCGGAAACAGCAATAGCCAATACATAAATGGGTGTGGTTATGTTCCAATAAACCCTTATTTACAAAAGCAGGCAGTGGACCTTCTGCCCTGCTCTTTCTGTTCTCCAGCTGGTGTCAAGGTACTCTTTCTAAACGTTACTCCTCTACTTAAAACTTAAATGGCTAATTGGTAGAGAATAACCTCAATTGCTTGAACTGTTACCTACAATCCAAAGCCTGCTGCTAGTATACCTTCTGCTTTGCTGCTGTACCTTGGAAAGAGATTGAGGAAACATACAAACCTGAAACTTTCTGATGCAGTGACCAAAGTCTTGAATGTTTTCCAATCTGCCTTCCTCTCTAAATCTGTTTGTTTTTGTTTTTGTTCTTTTTAATTTAAAGACAGGTTTTCACTGTGTTGGCCAGAACAGTCTCGAACTCCTGACCTCAGGTAATCCGCCCGCCTCAGCCTCCCAAAGTGCTGGGATACAGGCGTGAGCCACCGCACCCGGTGAAATTTAATTGTTTATCTTCCCTTTGGCTCCTGATCTCTTACCTCATATCTTGTTTGCAGTCTTGTATACAGTGCACTTTATATTTGGTAATTTTTCTCTTAAAGCAATTTTGGTTTGCCTTTCGGACCAATATTCACTTTTCAAATATCATGTAATGCGCATATTCCATGTGGCAAGCCTACAGGACTTAATCATTTAGTCCTTACTTGATCCTCACAATAATGCTATGAGAGCTTTCCTTTTATTATTCCCATTTTACAGTTGACATAATTGAGACCTAAAGAGGTTAAGTAATGTGCCAAGAAACAGAACAAGTGGCACAGCTGATATATGAAGGAAGAAAGTCTGACTCCAGAGCACAAGTTTGTCCCTTTACACTAATTTTTGGTTTCTCTAGGACCATGTCTGTTTTTGACCTCCTTAAAAACTGTTCCTGTGTGACTCCATCAGTCTTCTGTAGTACTCCTGTAATGTTCATTCTGAATCTTATGTACAACATAATTGGATCCAAAGCAATCATAGCATTTATTAAGCCTAGCCACCATGCTAAGTACTGTTCATTCATCATGTCATTTAACCTTCACAGATCCTCATAAGAAAGATAAGGTTATCTTCATTTTACAGATGAAGAAATACAGGCACAAATAACATGTTCAGGGTCACATTAGAAGAAGAGCTAAAATATAAACTCATGCAGTCTGACTCCACAACTCATACTCATGGATGCACAGATAAATAGAAACCCTGAAGAATTCCTTAGGCCTCAAAGGATTGGTGAAGTTAAATGATTCAGGCTTTAATTATCCAGGATAGGAGATAAGGGAGTAAGTATGTTTTTGTTATTTATTGCTGCCTAACAAATGGTCACAAAACTTAGTTGCTTAAAGCAACAAACATTTATCGGCTAACAAATCTGTGGGTTGGTATTTCAGCTGGATTTAGCTGGGAGGTTCTTCTGCTGGCTTCACCTGAGCTCCCTCACATGGTGACAGTCACCTGGAAGGTTGGTTGGGGCCTTGATGGTCCAGATAACCTCTCTGGCGATTAAGACCAATTCACAATTATCTAACCTGTGCAGTTGAATATAGCACTCACTTAGAGGGGTTTATCATTCTGTTGTTGCCATTTAATAATTATGATACAAGAGATCTCACTGGGCCTTGCAAGTTATATTGCCAGTCCTGCTGACAGTTGGTGCTGGATGTCAGCTGGGCATCTTTTTCCATATAGACTCTTATCCTCAAAGAGGCTAGCTAGCCTGGCATGGTGTAATCCCAACACTTTGGGAGGCCAAGGTAGGAGGATCACGTGAGCCCAAAAGTTGGAGACCAGCCTGGGAAACAGTGAGACTCCATCTCTACACACACACATCCACACACACACATTTTTTTTTAATTAGCCAGGTGTGATGGTTTGCACTTGTAGTCCCAGCTACTTGGGAGGCTAATGTGGGAGGATTGCTTGAGCTACAGAGGTTGAGGCTGCAGTAAGCCATGATGACACCAAGGCACTCCAGCCTGGGTGACAGAGTGAGACCTTGTGTAGAAAAAAAGGGGTGCCTCGCCCAACTTTCTTCGCATGATAACAGGAACTTTCCAAGAGACTGAGAGCAAGGCTTCTTAAGGTCCAGGTTCAAAATTCCCATATTATTGTTTTTGCTGCATGTTATGGATCAAAGCAAGTCATAGGCCAACCCAGACACAATGAAATAGAGACCTGGTGTCCATCTCTTAATGAGAAAAACAGGAAAGTCACATTGCACAGGAGCATATATAGAGTGATGGGATAAGATTATGACTATTTATTGCAATCTACCACAGAAGAGATATGTGTTTAAGGTAAAAAGAAATAGTTTCAGTTTTGGGACATGTTGTAGTTGAGGTCTCTCCTGCGGTAAATTTATGCAAAGATATCCAGTATTTGGATAATATGGGTGTAGAACATAGAAGAGAATCCTGGTTAGACATACGAATTTCAGAATTGTCAATATGCAGGTAATAGGTTTCTGAATAAACAGATCAGTACACCCAAAAAGACTGCATTACATTAAGGTGAAGACTAACAAAGAGATATAGTTAATCCCTTGGAACACCCAAATATCTGAGTGGACTCTTCTTCACATACAGCTCAATCTCCGTCTCCACCTGTGTTCCTATCCACTTTTTGCTGCCAGCTCAAGGTCAGTACCTCTGGGGGAAGTACAACCTGCTCTGATACATTCAGATATGGCTACTTACAGTCCGATGACCTATAATATAAAAGAAAGATACTCAATCCCAACTTTCAACCCAATATGCAAGGTTAGAACAGAAACAGAATTAACCACAATAAATCTTCCATTTGAGAAAGAAAAGAATGGAAACCTCAAGCAATCAGTAGTCCTTAATTGCTTGTTTGTTTATTTGTTTGTTTCCTTTCCAAGCAGAAATCTCTCCAAGGGCCATGAAAGAAATTCCTTAATTAACCTCATCTGGGCCACTGGGTTTGCCCTCTGGGAGGTTTGTCCTTGTCCATTATTCTTCAGGTTAAAAATTGAAGGGAATGTTGGAGAATATGTTTTCCTAGAGACTGCTTTAGGATATGAACAGTGACTGTCATTTCCAAGTCAGATTTGTGATTTCTTTAGCAATAGAATTTCTTCAAAAACTTAGTACAAGGCTAGGTGTGGTGACTCATGCCTATAATCCCAGCACTTTGGGAGGCCGAGGTGGGTGGATCACCTGGGGTCACGAGTTCAAGGCCAGCCTGTCCAACATGGGGAAATCTTATTTCTACTAAAAATACAAAAATTACGTGGGCATGGAGGCACTAACCTGTAATCCCAGCTACTCAGGAGGCTGAGGCACAAGAATCTCTTGAATCCAAGAGGCAGACGTTGCAGTGAGCCAAGGTAGTGCCACTGAACTTTAGCCTGAGTGACACCACAAGACTTCATCTCAAAAAAAAAAAAAAAGTAGTACAGTAGTTTCCCCTTTTTGGCAGAAGATAGATCCCAAGACACTCAGTGAATGCCTGAAAGCACAATAGTACTGAACCCCATTGCCATCAATCAGAACATGTTTAGATGTTCGTGTCTGCCACCTACAAATTTAATGCCTTTTTCATTATAACAAGGCACTAATCACATAATGTGGCTGTAATTTTTGCAATTTGAGGTGCCACCGCAAAACTAACATGATTTTTTTTTCCTTTTTCACAATTTCATGGACAGAAGATTCATTCTTATGAAAGATTTGATCTTTCTTCATAGTCTCACCGTACAATTTTTTTCTTTCCTTATTAAATTAAGAACTTTTGTCTTTTTATTAAAAGGAAGCACTTTATGGCTTCTCTGTGATATCTGAATAGCCAGCATCACTACTCTTGTACTTTGGGGCCATTATTAAGTAAAATAAGGGTTACTTGAACATAAGCACTGCCTTACCACTACAGTGGATCATAACTGGGAGGGCTACTAAATGACAAATAGTTGGGTGGCATATATAGCATGGAGATGCTGTGCAAAGGCAGGATTCACCTTCCAAGTGGGATGGCTGGGATAGCATAAGATTTCATCATCCTACTTAGAAGGGTGTACAATTAAAAATCTGTGAACGGTCTGTTTCTGGAACTTTTCATTTAATATTTTTGGAAACCATGAAAAATGAAACCGTGGGGGGACTTGTAGGTGTCTATGCCATTTGTCACCCATTCATTACATGTGCGAATCATAGGGACAGGAGGCGGGGAAATTCTGGGCAGAAGAGGGCAGGTCCCTGGTGAGGGTCCCACCCCCAAGCCTGGAACCATGGCCCAAAGTGGGAATGTGCATTCCTATTTTCCCACTCAAATATTGCCTTTTCCAAAAATATCCATGGCCTGCCCAGCCTCTATCCTGTTCCCATAAAAACCCCAGACTCTACCAGTGGAGAGAAGCAAAAAGGAGAAGCAGCTGGACATCAGAGAGATGCAGCTGGACTTCAAAGGGACATCTTGATGGTGTGGCTTTGGAGAGGAATCTGACCAGGGATGGCCAGACTCCAGGGAAGATCACCTTCCCATTCCGTCCCTTTTCCAGTTCCCCTTTCCTGTGAGAACCACTTTCGCTGGCAATAAAATCCTCTACATTCACCGCCCTTCAATTCGTGCATGCAACCTGATTTTTCCTGGATGCCAAATGAGCTTGGGTACCAAGGGTACAGGCCCTAAAGGCTGTCACATCAACTCTCTGCCCTTGCTGGTGGAGAGCAACCACTTCATGCAAAAAGGCAAAGGGCCTTTATTCAACATCCTTAAAGAAAGGAACTTTCAACCCAGAATCACATATCTGGCCAAACTAATCTTCATAAGTGAAGGAAAAATAAAATATTTTGTGAACAAGCAAGTACTTAGAGATTTCATCATCACCAGGCCTGCTTTATAAGAGCTTCTGAAAGAACCACTACACACAGAAAGGAACGACCAGTTATCAGCCTTTCCAAAAATATACCAAAAAGTAAAGAGCATCAACATAATGAAGAATTTACATCAACTAATGGGCAAAACAGCCAGCTAACGTCAAATGGCAGTATTAAACTCGACTAAATCCCCAATCAGAAGACACAGCCAAAACCCATCAGTATGCTGCAACTAGACCCATCTATACACAAACACTCAAAACAAAGGGGTGAAGAAAGATTTACCAACCAAATGGAGGGCAAAAATAAATAAATAAATAAAAAGCAGGAGTTGCAATTCTCGCCTCTGATAAAATAGATTTTAAAGCAACAAAGATCAAAAGAGGCAAAGAAGGACATTACATAACAGTAAAAGGATCAATGCAACAAGAAGAGCTAACAATCCTAAATATATACGCACCCAATACAGGAACACCCAGCTACATAAGTCTTATAAAGAAACTTAGACTCCCACACAATAATAGTGGGAGACTTCAACATCAATATTAGACAGATCAACGAGGCAGAAAATTAACAAGGATATCCAGGATCTGAGCTCAGATCCGGAACAAGTAAACTTAATAAACATTTATAGAACTCTCCACTTTAAATACACAAAATATACACTCTTATCAGCACCACATCACACCTACTTACAGGTTT
Source organism: Sapajus apella (assembly GCF_009761245.1). Taxonomy (NCBI): domain Eukaryota; kingdom Metazoa; phylum Chordata; class Mammalia; order Primates; family Cebidae; genus Sapajus; species Sapajus apella. The sequence goes on along the minus strand of NW_022437004.1, from coordinate 8,276,940 downwards.
AAATGAAATATTGGTTGGGTGCTTGTTTGTTATTTTCTTCCCTCATTTTTTTTTCCTGTCTCCATTATTAAGCACAATTATTGGTATAAAAGAGGCTTTCAATACCAATTTTTAGACTGCATTTTAGCCTGGGCAATAAAGCAACACTTCCATTCTCTCTCCCTCTTCCTCTTTCTTCCTCTCCTTCATTCTTTTTTCTTTCTTTCTTTCTTTCTTTTTTTTTTAAAAAAAAAAAAAAAAA
>NW_022437004.1:8128667-8276599 GCF_009761245.1 Sapajus apella | reverse complement strand
GGACCCACACAGAGTTTTGCTTCTGCCAGCACCCAAAAGCCCTCACCCTGGCTCCTATACCTGCTCACCTGCATGCTCCCTCCCATGAGGGGCTGAGCACCATGGGTTCAAGTAAGTAGTTTACGCCTACTAATGGATAAGTGGCTGGCTAGCCCCAGCACCCACACTCCAGGTCCTATCCATGAAACAGTCAGGGAAAATTTCCTGCTTCACAGGGAACTACACTCCAAGCTATTTTTTCAATCTACCTCTTAAATTTGCCCATTCTCTAGTTCCTATCATCTACTCATTCATCTTTTCACTGTTTTAATGGTGGCTATTTTTAAATAATCTTAAAAATAACTGAGGAAAACTCCCTTAATCTGATCTTTGCTGCAAGGCTAGAACTCTTTCTTTTTCTTTCTCTCTTTCTTTTTTTTTTTTTTTTTTTTTTTTTTTTTTGAGACAGAGTCTCGCTCTGTCACCAGGAGCCAGGCTGGAGTGCAGTGGCGCGATCTCGGCTCACTGCAACCTCCACTGCCCGGGTTCAAGCAATTCTCCTGCCTCAGCCTCCCGAGTAGCTGTGACTACAGAAACGTGCCACCATGCCCAGCTAATTTTTATATTTTAGTAGAGACGGGGTTTCACTATGTTGGCCAGGATGGTCTCGATCTCTTCATGTCGTGATCCACCCGCCTCGGCCTCCCAACGTGCTGGGATTACAGGCATGAGCCACTGCGCCTGGCTGGCTAGAACTCTTAGGCTGAAGAATCTTAGTGGCAGGATTTGAAGAAAGTCTCTGAACAACATTCTAATTCTTGTTTGAACTATAGAAAGAATTGAACTTTCCAACGCTGTGAGGCCCCAATATTCTGTAAATTCTTCCAAAACCAGACAAGATCAGGCGCATTCAGGGTGGTGTGCCCATAGGGTGTACATTCTTTTCTTCCAACCTGCTTGCAGACCCATCACTTCTTATGTGAGCTCATTTCTTTCTTGAAAAACCTTGCTAAATGTTGCCAAGAGAAACCATTATACATCTATATTCTGGTCCCTTCCAAATGCTTCCCCTAGAATTCCCCGACAGAAGGAACATGATCAGCCTTCCGAGTTAAGTAGGTAAAATTTTTACCAAATATTTTGTCACAGCATAGCAAGGATAAACAGTTTTCCAGCCCGAGAGGTCTGTTTCCTCATTGCAAATTTTCTGACTGATTATTTTTGGATTTAAGAAGTTTTCCATTTCCAAGTTATCAATTTCTGTATTAGTTAGAGTAAAGGCTAAGAGATCGCAGAATCCAGTCACATAAAGAAAATAGATGTTTCTCTTCCTCTCCCCTAACAGCCAGGCCTAGACTAAAAGAACAGCTCTGTTCTAGGTTTGCCTTTCCAAAATTCAGGTCATAGAGGAACCAGGTTCCTTCCATCTTGTTGTTCCAACCGCTTCTAGAATGTCTTCCTCATCTTCATCATCACAGCTGGTCGCAGTCATGTCCATGAAGGAGAAAGAAAGCAGTCCAAGAAAAGCCATCTTCCTTTAACAAAGTAAGGCAAAAGTTATATTCATTGCTCCTAGGTATATTTCACTGGCAAGCACTTGCTCACAAAACCACACCTAGCTGCCAAGGAGGATAAGAAATGTAGTTGCCAGCTGAGTGAACATGTGACCAGCAAGAAGGAATCAGCAGTTTTCAGGGTGACAACTATTAATCTGCCACAAAAAGTAAACAGGAAAGATACCCATGGCTAAGAATCCTCAGAAATGCAAAGACAAAAAGGGGATACATCAGTTTCTTAGAAGAAAAGAAAATGAGAGCCTGAAAAAAACGTACAGCATTAATGCCATTTCTTTATTTTCCTTTTACTTTGAAATCTGTTCTCTAACAATTAACGCCATTTCTTACCGTTTGTACAGCAACAACAACAACAAAAGTACGGCAAAATCTAGCTGGGGGGTACCCAAGTTTCCATTTTATGATTTCAAGTACTTTTCTGAATCTATTTTATAAATAAAAGTTTTATTTATTTTTTAAGGGCCAGGGTCTCACTCTGTCACCCAGGCTAGAGTACAGTGGCACCATCATAGCTCACTGCAGCCTCAAACTCCTGGGCTCAAATGATCCTCCCATCTCAGCCTCCTGAGTAGCTGGAACTACAGGGATGTGCCACCGTGCCTGGCTATAATTTCTTTTTTAATTTTATTGTAGAGATGGGATTTTACTATGTTGCCCAGGCTGGTCTCAAACTCCTGGCCTTAAGCAATCCTCCTGCCTCTGCCTCCCAAAGTGTTGGGATTACAAGTGTGAGCCACTGTGCTCAGCCAACAGTTTTGTTTTGTTTTTGCTTTTGTTTTTGTAATTTTTAGGAAAGTAGATAGAAAAAGAAAGACCTAAGAAGAATATCAAGACAGAACAATAGTGGTATGAGGAGAATCAGAAGACAATGGTGTACTAGGCTGGGCACAGTGACTCACGCCTGTAATCCCAGCACTCTGGGAGGCTGAAGTGGGCGGATCACTTGAGGTCAGGAGTTCGAGACCAGCTTGGCCAACATGGTGAAATCCCGTCTCTACTAAAAAATACAAAAATTAGCTGGGCGTGGTGACAGGTGCCTGTAATCCCAGCTACTCAGAGGGCTGAAGCAGGAGAATCACTTGAACCCGGGAGTCGGAGGTTGCAATGAGTGGAGATCATGCCACTGCACTCTGGCCTGGCAGACAAGAGTGAGACTAAGTCTTAAAAAAAGAAAGGAAAAGAAAATGCGTTCAGTGTGATATTGGCTGTAACAAAAATTTAAAAAAAGAAAATGGGATACTAAAACTCAATGTCAAAATGCTTGTCTAAAAGAAAAGAAAAAAGTCAGTGGAAGAAAAAAATGTCAAAAAAAAAGTTTTTTTCAGTTGGCTAAGACAAGAAAGGTAAGAAAGGGACATATTCTTGCTTTCAGATGTCTTATTGTGGAAAGAAAAAAATAATACAATAATAAAATACTTTTTTTTTAAAGGGCATTAGTCTTTGAACTTGAAAATCCAGATGTTATTAGAGAATAATTATGATAAAAGTTAGATTTCAGTGAATTGGGAAATTAAAATGAACAAAGAAAAATGAGACAGCAAGTGTAGCCTGGTCTTTTAAGAACGCTAGCTTTCACAGAAAGAAAGTTAAGATGACAACTAGCAATGACTAATGCCATTTGCATGAGTACCACTCTCAGGGGGCTGAGCTGGGGCAGCAGTAGTAGGTTGTAAGGGCAAAGAGGGAACTCTTCCTTTTTGCCCTCTGAAAGTTTGCTGAAAACTGAACTGAAAACAGGCAGATTAATAGGAGAAAAAGGCATACATAGTTTAGTTAACCAGCTGGGGAATGGAGGTAGGGAAAATCACAGAAGTGTGGTTAACCAATAACTCAATGAAGTCCAAATATTTACATATTCTTCTTCCTAGGGGAAGAGATTGGGGGTGAGGGTGTAGGGGAAATGAATGAGGTCAAAAACCAATGGCCTGTAATAAAGTTCCTCTGAGCTCTGGGAGAGGTAGCCAGAAGGCAAGGGGCAGAACTTCTCTGAGAACAAAGGCTGTCTTTTTTTTTAAAAAAAAAAAAAAAAAAAAGAAAAAAAGGAGTCTTGCTTTGTTGCCCAGGCTGGAGTACAGTGGCACAATCTTGGCTCACTACAATCTCCACTTCTGGGGTTCAAGCAATTCTCCTGCCTCAGCCTCCCAAGTAGCTGGGATTACAGGTGTGCACCACCATGCCTAGCTAGTTTTTTGTATTTTTAGAAGAAACGGGGTTTCACCATGTTGGGCAGGCTAGTCTCAAACTCCTAACCTTGTGATCCGCCACTGTGCCCAGCCAAGTTTGTCTTATTATACAGATAAATTCTGCCAGAAAAATCTCTTGGAGCTGCCCTCAGAAGAATAAATGAATAATCTGTCTGGGCATGGCAAAGATTCCCAGTCTTTTCTTTTATGAGGTGCAATGGCATGATCTCGGCTCACTACCACATCTGCCTCCCTGGTTCAAGCGATTCTCCTGCCTCAGCCTCTCAAGTAGCTGGGACTACAGGTGCACGCCGCCACGCCAGGCTAATTTTTTGTATTTTTAGTAGAGACGGGGTTTCACTGTGTGATCCGCCCACCTTAGCCTGCCAAAGTACTGGGATTACAAGCGTGAGCCACCGCACCAGCCAGGACAATTGCATTTCTTTTGTAAAGAAATTTCACTAGTCAGATAAGGAAATTCCAGAGACAGAGTCCCTCACTGTGCTTAGAAGAAAGAGGATCCCAAAGACAAAGGGCAGGGAAAGGTCAGAGAGAGACCTTGGTTCTGAGTCTTATTTCTGAAGCCTTTCAATTTTCTTTAATTCAAAGTACCATATTTTGAGTCATTGTTTTCTAAGCCCCAACAGACTTCCAAAGACTAGGATTGTCCACAGTTCTTCTAGCTACCCAGCATACATATAATGCACATTTTTGCTGGGCACAGTGGCTCATGCCTGTAATCCCAGATGTTTGGGAGGCCGAGGTGGGAGGATCTCTTGAGGCCAGGAGTTTGAGATCAGCCTGGGCAACATGGTGAGACACTGTCTTTCCAAAAAAAAAAAAAAAAAAAATTGAAGATTAGCCAGGCCTGGGCAACATGGTAAGACCATGTCTCTACCAAAAAAAAAAAAATTAGCGAGGCATGGTGGCATGCAAATGCAGTCGCAGCTACTCAGAGGACTGAGGTAGGAGGATTACTTGAGCCCAGGAGTTCAAGGCTGTAGTGAGCTATAATCATGCTACTGCACTCCAGCCTGGGTGAAAGAAAACAAGAACCCACATCAAAAAAAAAGAGAAAAGAAAAGAAATGCATGTTGAACAGCTGGAAAAACAGACTGCTCTGTATCTTAGGTTGGAAAAGTTTTCCCAAAGTTCAGAACTTCTCTTGAATGTGTTGGTTAAAACTTAGAATAATGAGATCCTGGGGCCTCCAGAGATAGTACCCTCTATCTCCACTCTCGTAGTCACTAATTGCCACTTCTGCATGAGACAGATAGCGTGCTCCCTGGAGAGTCAGGGGACCCAAATTGGGTGTAGAGAAGAAGAAGGACCAGAAAACACCTTAGCCACATCTGGAGTTTGGGAAAAGCCCAACCCTTTCAGAACTTCAACTGAGGTAGAAGGGTCAATAAACCAATGTATCTAAAGAGGCATATGAATCAGCAATAGTAAATCTTGTAAACTTCAGGCACCTTTATTTGGCAGACTAAACTGGAATATTCAACTGTCCCCTCCCACACCGTCCATTCCAAATTCCCATAAGAAGGGACTTAGAGTCAACAAACTCTAAAGTTGGCTCTATTTCTTCGAAATGGTAGAGAAAGCAGGAATCTCTTGTTCTTATATAATAAAGCCAAAATTCCTTTAAGAAAATAATATTATTTCACAGAGAAAGGATTAGATTGTGTTGTCTCTGAGAAAATTGAATTTTTTTGTTTGTTTTTTGAGACAGTCTCGCTCTGTCACCAGGCTGGAGTGCATTGACGCAATGTCGGCTCATTGCAACCTCTGCCTCCTGGGTTCAAGTGATTCTTGTGCCTCAGCCTCCCGAGTAGCTGGGACTACAGGCACACGCCACCACACCCAGCTAATTTTTGTATTTTTAGTAGAGACGGGGTTTCACCATGTTGGCCAGGATGGTCTTGAACTCGTAACCTTGTGATGTGCCCTCCTTGGCCTCCCAAAGTGCTGGTATTATAGGTGTGAGCCATTGCACCCAGCCATTGAATGCTTTTTATTACGAGTGCTTACATTCTAAGTGACACAGCTCAAGTCTCACATCGGTAGGATAATTAAACCACCATTGGCTAATTTACTGTCAACTTTATTCATGGGGCTTGAGCTCACAGTCCTCTGAAAGTCCCAGTTACAGATGTACTCACTCAGATGAAGTCTTACACAGAAGAATAAACCAAGAGATGAAATGTCCTTTGGCGGGAAGGGGTTGACTATTTCTGAAGGAGGTAGACAGGGCCATAAGACTGAGGTTTGGAAGAAGGAAATGCAAGGATGAGAGAAGCCATTGGGGAGTAAAGAGAATGTTCTCCTTGTGAGGCCTGAGTCTGGAAGATCCCCCTCTTGAGTGGTTCCTCAACGCTTTTAGAAAGATCAGTGGAGAGCCACCTAGTGGTAGCTGACAGGGAAGGTTGGCCAAGATAGGACAAACCTAATATGCAAGCTGTATCAGAGAAAGGATCTGTTTCTGTTAGTATTGAACCAAGCTCTCAGACACTCTGAGTCAGTATATTATAGAGGTATCTGCATGCACAGGACAGTGTCATTCTAGGGCAAGTCTGTGTCAGTATATGACTTCTGAGTCATTGGGAGGGCCATGCTTCCTCTGTATGCTGACAGGACCACCCATGTATTTCACCAAGAATAGGCTGCCTGGCTACATGTTCAGAATGCTCACCTCTCAACATCTGAAATATAACTTTGCTCTGTGCTCAGCAGAAGGCTTCAGTTCCATGACATAGTCCAACTACATAAAAATAGAATGGGAGTGGAAAGGCACTCTGGTGAAGAAATAAAAGGTGTGGTTAAAGACTGGAATGCCATTTTAATGTGGCCGGGCTGTCTGGTAGTTTAAAGGAGCTTTGCTGAGCCAGACTGACTGAGGAAGGGTTTTATTGATTTTGCTTTTATTTTTTTAACAGGAAAGAGTTGAGCTTGTTTTATAGGCTAAGGGTAAAGACAGTGAGACACAGTCAGTGGTTCAAGATTCCAGAAGGGATAATTGATGGAGGAAACTGACCATAAAAGGGTTTGTTTAGATTACAGCATCCCTTCAGAAAGGGAAATTCGTTATTCCACAGTTCCATATGCAAACATTAATCCAGTTTTACAAAAGCATGAAGACTTTCTCGGGTTCATTTAGGTTATCTTTCAACTAATCCTAAACAAATATAATCAGCAAAGAGCCCACTGGAGTGATGGTTTAGAGGAGAAGGGGACTCTTAAGTTTTCGAAATAGTTAAGTCACTTGAGGTTTATATCAAAAAAGTCTGTCAGTAAATTAACAAACCTGTTTTGTTAACAAATTGACAAGGTATTCGTGAAGATTCACAAAGTCAATCCTTTTCATCAGCCTAATGTTGATGAAAGATGAACAGGATATTGAAGAAATCATGGAAATGCTGAAAAGAAACCAGGTTAAGAGGCACAGCTAGAGCTCTCTCTCTACTGTTATAAAGTGTTATTACTTATTTGCACAAATCTTCCAAGAGAAAATAGTATTAACCTTTAAGTAGCATATCTGTAAATTTCGTTTTGCTAGCTCCTCCTTTTTACTGTAAAATGTGTTTTGTTAAATACATTCCCCTAAGTAACATCGCTCTATTCCTGAAGTCACTAGATGGCCACGGTACATCCACAGGAAGTTAAGTCAAAGCATCAGCCATGTTCATTTAACATGGTAAAGCCTCCATTTCCTCACCTACAAATAGATAATAATAGTACTTAAGCTCATAGGATGGTTGTGAGAGGTAGTTGAGAAAGTACATACATGCTTACTAAATGGTAGGCAGCCTTTGTTATCGTGCATATGATTTTCACAGTAGGTTTGTCATGCGTTTTCTTCATATAAAGTTAAGAAATAATGAATAGATTAAAAATGGAGACACAATTTGTGTGTTTCTATCAAAAACAAACGGCTCTGTGGCTGCAGAAAAGAATTTGAGAAAAAAGGGCAATGTACACAATGAAGGAGAAAATAAAAAGCTTAATGGAGATGCCAGACACAGACTTTGTGGGGAGGGAGGACTGGGCTGAGGAGAAAATCAATGTAGTAGATTTCAGAGATAAGCAATGTTTAGTGCAGAAATATAATTGCCTCTTATTTTTTTTTTTTTTTTTTTTTTTTTTGAGACGGAGTCTCGCTCTATCGCCAGGCTGGAGTGCAGTGGTGCCATCCCGGCTCACTGCAACTTCTGTTTTCCGGTTTCAAGCAATTCTCCTGCCTCAGCCTCCCGAGTAAGCTGGGACTACAGGCACCACCAGGCCCAGCTAATTTTTTGTATTTTTGGTAGAGACGGGGTTTCACCATGTTGGCCAGGATGGTCTTGATCTCTTGACCTCGTGATCCGCCTGCCTCGGCCTCCCAAAGTGCTGGGATTACAGAAGTGAGCCACCGCGCCCGGCCAATTGCCTCTATTTTATTTATAGCTCAGAAACTGGAAAAAATGGTCACTTTGAAAATTAAGGAAGCTGCTCTTGTGGTTGTCATTAATAAACATTGTAATGTGGTATGAATTATGCATCCCGTGATAGTCTGGGAGTGTTCTTTTAAATAAGATTTTCATGTTTTGTTAAATTTTGAACTGATGAGCCATTTGGGGTGTATGAGGCTAGGGCAAGGGACTTATAAACATGCCTGGAAAGATATATCTGGGGTAAATAAACAGAAAGTGAAAAAGAGAAAGAATAAAATTGTGATGTCTTACTAATTTCACTAAATTCATCTTAAACAAGACTTGAGTCAATCTATCTATTGAGAGAGAATCCTTTTTGAATGTACTGGGAGAAAAAGCAAGAAAAAGGAAAAGCAATCCTTGATGGGAATGTTAAAAATCCATTTAAAAATCATTTTCCTCCTATTTAATTTTATAAATTAAAAATCAGACATAGTAAATAATATTTCTATTTTGCTTTAATATATAGCACAGTAGCTGGTATAAATATATGAATACTTTTTTTTTGAGACAGAGTTTCACTCTGTTTTTTTTTTGAGACGGAGTTTCACTCTTGTTACCCAGGCTGTGGTGCAATGGCGCGATCTCGGCTCACCGCAACCTCCGCCTCCTGGGTTCAGGCAATTCTCTTGCCTCAGCCTCCTGAGTAGTTGGGATTACAGGCACGCACCACCATGCCCAGCTAATTTTTTGTAGTTTGAGTAGAGACGGGGTTTCACTGTGTTGACCAGGATGGTCTCGATCTCTTGACCTCGTGATCCACCCGCCTCGGCCTCCCAAAGTGCTGGGATTACAGGCGTGAGCCACCGCGCCCGGCCATGAATACTTTTTTTTTAAGACAGAGACTCACTCTGCTGCCCAGGCTGGGGTGCAGTGGTGCCATCTCTGATCACTGCAACCTCTACTTCCAAGGTTCAAGTGATTCTCATGCTTTAGTCACCCTAGCAGCTGGGACTACAGGCATGTAGTACCATGCCCAGTTAGTTTTTGGTTTTAGTAGAGACAGGATTTTGCTATGTTGGCCAGGCTGGTCTTGAACTTCTGGCCTCAAGTAATCCGCCCAACTTGGCCTCACAAAGTGCTGGGATTACAGGTGTGAGCCACTGCACCCAGCCTACAATAAATAGTTTTAATGATAATGTAGAAGATACAAGTATAGGCTATAGAGTCAGATTGACTATGATTAAATCCTGACTCTACCAATTCCTGGCTTTGTGACCCAGAGCAAATGATATGATCTCTCTGTACTTCAATGTCCTCATTTGTAAAATGAGTATCAGAAGTGTCTAATTAGCTAATCCATGTTTGGAATACCTGGCATATAGTAAATACACAATGAATGCCCATTATGGTAAGTATTAAATAGTTGCCTTAGCCTTCAAGAGTTAGCATTCAGAGTCCTAGGTAGTGGCTTCATCCAGGAAAAGGTTGTGACTCAAACATATATTAGTGTATTTAAAAAGGAAAATAAAAATCTTGACTATAACTAAGATTATTTGGGTTGTACTGGGACAATTTTTATCACCCATCCTGCCCAATCTTCCAGATGATGTTTAATAGTAAAGTGTATAACCATCACACCTGGTGATCACATGGTCCAAGTTCTGTCTCTGACCCAGACTAAGAAATCCCTTCCAGCTTTGTCCTACCTTGTCATGGACAGGCATGATGCTAACCAAAGTGGTGTCCCTGGTTGCTGGAGAAAAGCTTCATTCTTTTTTATCTATACTTTTCTACCCTTGTTGGGATTGACAATGGTTGAACTCTGGTGTGAAGAAGTCCAGCTGCCAGGATCCCTAGCAGCCCACACTCCCAGGAAGCCCATAAGAGAATGGGTTGAATGTCTTCTCCAGGAGGCCCTGTCAAGAGGCATGCAGTTTACAGAGTCAGGCTCATTGTTAAGTCACTGCTTGGGTGTTAACTGTTATTACCTTACCACTGTACCTCCAGTGCTGAGCTCAGTATGCAGCATATAATAGATATGGGTAGAACCGAACTAAAATTAAATAAAAGCCTGCCTACATTCCTGTTTACTCAAATCCTCAGAAGCCTCTCAGATCAATTATCATGTTAATTCCTATCTCTATAGTTCCCCTAATCTGACCCACCCTCTGTTCTTCATCACCCTTCAAGGCCTTTCACAGGACTTTTTGGGCCTCCTGACATATAACCTGCAAACTTCCCCACTAGTTTAAGCTTCTCTTTGAATGTCTTCTTCACTTCCCTTCCTAAGCTGAAGGCTTGCTCTCTCACACTTCCCCGGTATGTCTCTCAAGCAGAAGTCATTTGTTTCTCGTTCCCACAGGAGGTACGGAAGGCATCCCTCTTCTCTCTATTGCTGCTTCCACACCATTTCTCCTTCTTCTTTCAAAAACTCCATTTTCTTTGAAGTTCTTGCCATGTAGTTGTATCACCTGGTATCAGTCAGTATCTGTATCCCCAATAGGATACAGATGGCACACTTGTATTAGGTTAATTTGAGGATGAATTATAAAGGGGTTATTTACAAAGGTGCGAATGTGATAGGGAAAGCACAAGGGATGGTGCAGTAGCCAAGGGCTAGTAACAGTGGAGCTGGTGCCGCCCACTAGATCTGAAGGAATAAAGAAAGGAAATGCGGGGACCCAGAAGAAAACGTATGTATAAAAAAGGCCACATTGAACACAGCAGAAACCTTCATTTCAAGACACAGCCTTTCCTCCAACAGATCTTCTGCTGAAGATCGTCACTGGCCAAACCCAACCAGAATCAGAGAGCAAGGAAACCTGTTGATTTAGTCCCTAAGTTTCAGCTAACATGGAACTGAGTGAAGAAGGAAAGCATGGAGAGTGAATCTGGAGCGACAAATGGAAGATGCCCAGCTTATACCCAATGGTCTTTTCAATTGCTACCACTCTCCAATTTTTTTGCTCTTTGAACACATGAACTCCTAGCTAATTATTTTCCTCCCTACTCTTCAGTGACTTCAGGGTCCAATGATACTTTTCATCCATTCCCAGTGATAATTCTAAATACCACAACCAGTAATAACACAACCTTCACTTGACATATTCCACTCTCTGACCACCGTCTGTTATGTCTATAGTTCACTTACTCTAGTTCTTTCATTGCAATTTTTTAATCTTCTGGAGGCCTCCAATCCACAGATCTTACTACCATGCTACTATTCATCCAGTCCCCAACCCGCCTCCTGTCTTCACTTTCCACTAGGATTACATGAAATTCCACGGACGTCACTTCCTTGAAGAGTGTCTTCTCTCTCCTTTGTATTCACCAACTTTAGTCAACTGTCTTGGTATGTTTTGTGCTACTATAACAGAATAGCTGAGACTGAGTAATTTATAATGAACAGATATTTATTTATTCCTCATGGTTCTGGAGGCTGGAAAGTACAAAATCCAAGGGCTGGTGTCTGGTGAGGGCCTTTTTATTGCATCATTCTACAGCAGACGGCAGAAGGGCAAGAGAACACAGAAAGAACAAGAGATGGAACTCGCAGCCTCAAGCCCTTTCATAATGGCACTATTGCACCCATAAAGGTGGAGCCCTCATGAACTAAACACCTCCTCTTAGGCCCCACCTCCCAAGAAAGTTCCACTGGAGATTAAATTTCAAACACATGCTTTTTGGAGGACACATTCAAACCACAGCACCAACTATCTGCCGTTTCCAGTGGGGGGAAATGCATAACATTATGCTGACTGATTTCTCACTATATTTGCTATCACAAGCTTCAAATGGGCATAACAATCTGCCCAGAAATCCTACACTGGCTCTGCTGTGTGCCAATTACTCTTCAAGATGATTATTTCATACCTTCTCTCTCTTCAACCTTCTCACACTGTACCCCCAGTCTCCGCAGTCTCATCTACTCACCACAAATTCTTCAAACACCCCTGTATCTGCATCCATCCCTGTTCTTCATTCGGTTAGAATGGAATAAGTGTCATTCCCCCTATCAAAGTCCAACCACTCCACTTGCGCTCCAGGTTCCAAACCATTCCATCTTTTGAAGATATTTGTTCCTGTGCTCATTCTCTTTTCCTCCTGCACCAATTTTTCTCTACCAGCTTTTTTGTTTATTCATTTTGTTTTTGAGACACAGTCTTGCTTTGTTGCCCATGCTGGAGTGCAATGATGTGATCTTGGCTCACTGCAACCTGTGCCTCCCGGGTTCAAGCGATTCTCCTGCCTCAGCCTCCCCAGTAGCTGGAACTACAGGCACATCCACCATGCCCAGCTAATTTTTGTATTTTTAATAGAGACAGGGTTTCACCATGTTGGCCCAGATTGTCTCAATGTCTTGACCTCATGATCCGCCCACCTCGACTTCCCAAAGTGCAAGGATTTCAGGCTTGAGCCACCATGCCTGGCCTGGCTCTTTTTAACATCAACAAATATGTCAATTAACTGGCTGGGTGCAATGGCTCATGCCTGTAATCCCAGTACTTTGGGAGGCCAAGGTGGGCCGACCACCTGAGGTCAGGAGTCCAAGACCAGCCTGAAAATACAAAAATTCGCTGCGTGTAGTGGCATGTGCCTGTAATCTCACTACTCAGGAGGCCGAGGCAGGAGAATCACTGGAACCCAGGAGGCAGAGGCTGCAGTGAGCTGAGATCGTGCCACTGCACTCAGCCTTGGCGACAGAGCAAGACTCCATCTCAAAAAATAAACAAATATGTCAATTAACTCCCATCTTAAAAAAAATAAATTTTCTCAATTCCAAATCCTCCTCCATCTCCCACCTAATTTACCCATTCCCCTTAAAGAAAAACTTATAATGACTGCAGACTTTTTTTTTTATCTCCCATTCTCTCTTCTCATTTCCATCTGCCTTCCATCACTACCTTATTTAGATCTCCAGTGACTAACCTGTTCCCAAGATATCTGATCCCACCCGTCAACAGCATGTGACATAGCTGACTGCACTCTCAATTTTCAATTACTTTCCTTTCTTGTTTTTTTGGGGACACCATGCTTTGCTAATTTTCCTCTTATCACCCGTTTTCCTCTCCATCTTCTTTGCTGGCTCAATTTCCTCCACTAGACCTCTAAATGTTAGTGACTCCAGACTCTTCTCTATCCTGTACTGTCCAATACAGTAGCCACTAGCCACATGTGTCTATTTAAATTTAAAATAATTTAAATGAAATAAAACTCATTTCCTCAATCACACTAGCCATATTTCAATTGCTTAAAAGGTACATGTGGATAGCATACAACATAGATACAAAACATTTTTATCATTGTAGAAAGTTGTATTTCACAGGACTGACCTAAACTCTCCTTTGGTGATCTCTCCCCGTCCTATACCTTTAAATATCATCTATATGCCAATGAATTCTAAACTTATGCCACTAGATCTGACTCAGGCTTCAGGTCTGTACATAAAACTGCCTGTCTGACATAACCACTTGGATGTCTAGCAGGTTATTCAAACTAAAGTCAAAAACAGAACACTTCATTTTCATCCTCTCTTCCCCTTCCCCTACCCACAAAAGCTTATTTCTCCTTCAGTCTGTCTATTCTTAGAATATAATACCACCTAACTAGTTTTGAAGCCAAATATTTAGGATCTAGGAGACATCCGGATTCCTCCTTGTTTTTAATCCCCAATATCTAATCCTTTAACAAGTTTTATTGACTCTACCCATAAAATGTATATCAAATCTGCCCTCTTATTCCTCCACTGTTATCTCCCTAGTCTAAAGTTTTTGGCTGGATTACTGTCTTATTTATATGACATCCCCTGCACCTAAAACAGTGTCTGGCACATAGCAGATGCTCATTAAATATGCTGAATAAATTAACATGTACAATCCTACGGAAGAGTGAAAAATTATCTGATCCTCTAAAATAACTTTAAAAATATGCATGAGTAATATTTGCTGTGGAAACTTTAGGAAATAGATTTAAGAAGAGAATAAAAATCACTTCCCAGCCTGGGCAAGATGGCTCACACCTGTAATCCCAACACTTTGGGAGCTGAGGTGGGTGGATTGCTTGAGTTCAGGAGTCCAAGGCCAGCCTGGGCAACGTGGCAAAACCCCAACTCTACAAAAAATACAAAAATTAATCGGGCATAGTGGTGCACATCTGAGTCCCAGTTACTCGGGACGCTGAGGTGAGAGAATCTCCTGAGCCCGGGAAGGTTGAGGCTGCAGTGAGCTGAGAGCACGCCACTGCATGCCAGCCTGGGTGTCAGAGTGAGACCCTGTCTCAAAAAAAAAAAAAAAAAACACCTCCCAGACATACATGATTGGTTATAGACCACATATCATTATGCATTTTGTCAACTATTAACATAGTATTCACACTTTTTGCAGCACTATAATTTGCTTCCATGAATCTGTTAAATGCATTGTCAGCACAACTGACCTTCTCAAGAGAAATTTTAATTGTTGCTTCTTCTGGCTCAGTCTTAAGTTTCCTGATTAATCCACCACAACTTTTTTTTTTTTCCTTTGAGACAGGCTTTCTGTCACCCAGGCTGGAGTGCAGTAGCACAAAGATGGCTCACTGCAGCCTTGACCTGAGTAGCTGAGACTACAGGCATGTGCCACCATCATGTCTGGTTAATTTTTTCATTTTTTATAGAGATAGAGTCTTACTCTGTTGCCTTGGATGGTCTCAAACTCCGAGGTTCGAGTGATCCTCTTGCCCTGGCCTCGCAAATTGCTGAGATTGCAGGCATGAGCCACCATGCCTGGCCTACTACAGCTTCTGGACCCCTTGATCATCTATACATTCTGTGTCTGTCACAGCTCAGGACTTGGCTTACCCAGGTGACATTTTTACCAGGAATTCTGAGCTTTTGTCCTGTCCCTTCCTGCTACCTAGCTGCTCCATGCAGTTCTCAACTTCCTTAACAGGAAAACTGAAGAGTATTAGGATCACCTTAATTCAGAATAACACAACCAATAACTCCAAACAATGTCTGCTATCTCAAGCTCTTTGATTCTCTGCATTTCCTGGCAAGCCTCCAATGCTTGATTGCCTCCATTCATTCCAGCTACATGCCAAGTGTGGTCAAACTGATATTTCCTACAGATATAGATAATTATAACAGTGAGGGGATGAAGTAATGGGAAAAGCAAGGGTGTCCTCTAAGTATTAAATCTACCATAATATAGATCCTGGGGTCTGGAGCTAAGTAACTATCATATGCCTGACATTTTCTTTTTTTTTTTTTTTTTTTCTTGAGAGTCTTGCTCTGTCACCAGGCTGGAGTGCAGTGGCGCAATCTCAGCTCGCTGCAACCTCTGCCTCCTGGGTTCAAGCGATTCTTCAGCCTCAGCCTCCTGCGTAGCTGGGACCACAGGCACGTGCCACAACGCCCGGCTAATTTTTGTATTTTTAGTAGAGACGGGGTTTCACTGTGTTGGCCAGGATGGTCTTGATCTCTTGACCTCGTGATCCGCCCACCTCGGCCTCCCAAAGTGCTGGGATTACAGGTGTGAGCCACCACGCCCGGCCATGCCTGACGATTTCATTGCATGTGTCAGTTTACAAAGATGTTTCAGACACAGTATCATCACGGCAATCTAGATGCTATTGTTTGCCTACCCAACAGTCCTTCCTGCAGCTTCCTCCTCACTGAGACAATGCCTATTTTGTTCAGTACCACCCTCCATCCAACAGCCCAATATTACAGGTGAGTTGTAGGTCATCCTCCTCCCACCTCCACCAGCTTTGAGGTCTCTTTCCTTTTATGCCTGGGAAAGTGACATAAATATGGCCAAAGGGAGTGAAAGAAAGTCTGCTGTGAGGGATTCTGGAATAGGTTTCCTTGACTTTAAAAAAACGTGGGTGGGGCAGGGAGGCTCACACACCTGTGATCCCAGCACTTTGGAAGGCTGAGGCAGGTGGATCATGAGGTCAGGTTCAAGACCAGCCTGGCCAACATGGTGAGACCCTGTCTCTACTAAAAATACAAAAATTAGCCAGGTGTGGTGGTGTGTGCCTGTAATCCCAGCTACTTGGGAGGCTGAGGCAGGAGAATTGCTTAAACCTGGGGGGCGGAGTTTGCAGTGAGCCGAGATAGTGCCACTGCACTCCAGCCTGGGTGACAGAGCAAGACTCCATCTTGGGGAGGGGTGGGGTGGAGGAAGACCCAATGACAAGATAATCTCTTTTTTGGCTATGGAGATTGCCCTGTTGGATGTAATTTCTGGGACAACTAATGTTTTCTTTTAAGTATGAGGTGAGACTGTCTCAGGTTTAAGCAATTATTAGGAATGGCAGAATGGGCATATAAAAAAAATAATATTCTTTGTATTGTCCTTGAGCTGTTTTTCATACTACACCAAAGGTACTATACATTTGTAAGTATACAAATACTATGCTGTACTATACAAAGGTACTATACTATACATAGTATTTCTTTTTTTTTTAAATTAATTTATTCACTTTAGGTGCATATTATATCTGGCATTTCTCCCCATGTTATCCCTCCCTGCCCTCCCCAACCCCCGCTGTCTCTCCCTACCCCCTTCAACTGCCCCCACTGTGTGATGCCCCTCTCCCTGAGTCCACATGTTCTCGTTGTTCAACACCCACCTATGAGTGAGAACATATGGTGTTTGGCTTTCTGTTCTTGTGTTAGTTTGCTGAGAATGATGGTTTCCAGGTTCATCCAAGTCCCTACAAAGGAACAAACTCGTTTTTTATGGCTGCGTAGTATTCCATGGTGTATATGTACCACATTTTCTTTGTCCAGTCTATCATGATGGGCATTTGGGTTGATTCTATGGAAGTCTAGTATTTCTTTTTTTTTTTTTTGAGACGTTTCCAGTCAACACTCAGAAACAGGATGTTCAGTTTCCAAATGGTTGTGCGGGTTTGTGTGTGTTTCTTGATCCTGAGTCCTAGTCTAACTGCACTGTGGTCTGATAGACTGTTTGTTATGATTTCTGTTCTTTTGCATTTGCTGAGAAGTGATTTGCTTTCAATGATATGGTCAATTTTAGAGTATGTGCAATGTGGTGCTGAGAAAAATGTATATTCCGTGGATTTGGGGTGGAGCTTTCTGTATATGTGTATTAGGTCCACTTGGTCCAGCTCTGCATTCAAGTCCTGGATATCCCTGTCAATTCTCTGTCTCATTGCTCTAATATTGACAGTGGAGTGTTGAAGTCTCCCACTATTACTGTGTAGCAGTCCAAATCTCATTTTAGGTCATTGAGAACTTGCTTTATGAAGGAGAGATCCAAGATGGCTGATCACTAGCAGCTCGGGATTGTAGCCCCCAGTGAAAGTGCAGAGAACGAGAGGACGCCACACTTTCAGACAAATTTTTGTTGCTCACACACCAGGAGATTCCCAGCGGAGGAGCCCCACGGGTTGCCAGTGTGACCCTTGTGGCCGGCGAGGCGGTTTTGCCGCTGCCTTGGTGCGGTGGTTTTTGGTGCAGAGTCAGAAAAGCACCATCAATCTTAACACCGCTGTTTTGGCCGGCGCAGTGGGTTGCTCAGATTTTAGCGCTGGGAATCAACATGTTGGACGTCCACTCAGAAACCCAATTATAAAGACAGTAATTATAAAAACCACAGTTGGATAAATCTATAATGAAGGGAAGAAACCAGCCTAAAAAGGCTGAAAACACCCAAAATCAGAACGCCTCTCCCTCTACAGGGGATCACAGTTCCTCATCAGGAACAGAACAAGGCCTGATGGAGAACGAGTGTGTTCCATTAACAGAAGCAGGCTTTAAAAGGTGGATGATAAGAAACTTCAGTGAATTAAAAGAACTTGTTCTAACCCAATGCAAAAGAAACTAGGAACTTTGAAAAAAGGTTTGATGAAATGTTAACAAGAATACACAATTTAGAGAGGAATATAAGTGAATTAATGGAGCTGAAAAACACAACACGAGAACTTCGTGAACTATGCACAAGTTTTAACAGCCAAATTGATCAAGCAGAAGAAAAGGTATCAGAGGTCGAAGACCAACCCAATGAAATAAAACGAGAAAACAAGATTAGAGAAAAAAGGATAAAAAGGAACGAGCAAAGTCTCCAAGAATTATGGGACTATGTGAAAAGACCTAATCTGCGTTTGATAGGTGTACCTATCAAATGAATGTGACGAAGAGAATCAATCCAAGCTGGAAAATACACTTCAGGGTATTATTCAGGAAAACTTTCCCAACCTAGCAAGGCAGGACAACATTCAACTCCAGGTAATACAGAGAACACCACAAAGATATTCCTCAAGAAAACCAACCTCAAGGCAGATAATTGCCAGATTCACCAGGGTTGAAATGAAGGAGAAAATAGTGAGGGCAGCCAGAGAGAAAGATCAGGTTACCCATAAAGGGAAGCCCATCAGACTCACAGCAGATCTCTCAGCAGAAGCCCTACAAGCCAGAAGAGAGTGGGGGGCCAATATTCAATATCCTTAAAGAAAAGAACATTCAACCCAGAATTTTACATCCAGCCAAACTAAGCTTCATAAGCGAAGGAAAAATAAAATCCTTTGTGAACAAGCAAGCACTCAGAGATTTCATCACCACCAAGCCTGCTTAACAAGAGCTTCTGTAAGAGCCACTACACATAGAAAGGAACAACCAGTATCAGCCTTTCTAAAAAATACCAAGAAGTAAAGAGCATCAACATAAGCAAGAATTTACATCAATTAATGGGCAAAATAGTCAGCTAACATTAAATGGCAGTTTTAAACTCACATATATTATCATTCATTCTAAATTTAAATCGACTAAATCCACCAATCCAAAGACACAGACAGGCAAAAAAAGCCAAAGCCCATCGGTATGCTGCATCCAGACCCATCTCGCATGCAAGGACACACAAAGACTCAAAACAAAGGGATGGGGAAAGATTTACCAAACAAATGGAGAGCAAAGATAAGTAAATAAATAGAAAGTAGGAGTTGCAATTTTTTGCCTCTGATGGAACAGACTTCGAAGCAACAAATATAAGAGGCAAAGAAGGATATTACATAATGATAAAAGGATCAATGCAAAACAAGAAGAGCTAAAGATCCTAAACGTATACACACCCAATACAGGAATACCCAGACACATAAGACTTATAAAGAGACTTAGACTCCCACACAACAATAGTGGGAGACCTCAACATCAATAATTAGATAGATCAATGAGACAGAAAATCAACGATATCCAGGACTTGAACTCAGATCCGGAACAAGCAAACTTAATTAACATTTATAGAACTCTCCACTTTAAATACACAAAATATACACTCTTATCAGCATCACATCACACCTATATACAGGTTTAAATGAAATATTGGTTGGCTGCTTGTTTGTTATTTTCTTCCCTCATTTTTTTTTCATGTCTCTATTATTAAGCACAATTATAGGCATACCCATTTTTAGACTGCATTCTAGCCCGGGCAATAAAGCAACACCGCCGTTCTCTCTCCCTCTTCCTCTCCTTCATTTTTTTTTTTTTATTCTTTTTTCTTTCTTTCTTCTTTAAAAAAAAAAAAAAAAAGAGCTTGCTTTATGTATCTGGGTGCTCCTGTGTTGGGGGCGCATGTATTCAGGATACTTAGCTCTTCCTGTTGGATTGATCCCCCTACCATTATATAGTGTCCTTCTTTGTCTCTTTTGATCTTTGTTGAAGTCCATTTTATCAGAGACTACAATTACAACTCCTGCTTTTTTTTGTTCTCCATTTGCTTGGTAAATCTTCCATCCCTTTATTTTGAGTCTATGTGTGTCTTTGTATGTGAGATGGGTTTCCTGAATACAGCACACAGATGGGTTCTGACTTTTTATCCAGTTTGCCAGTCTATGTCTTTTGATTGGAGCGTTTAGGCCATTTACATTCAATGTTAATATTGTTATGTGTGGATTTGATTCTGCCATTTTGTTACTGACTGGTTTTCTTTCCCATTCGTTGCCTCATTTTCCTCATTGCATTTTTGGTCTTTGCCAACTGGTTTGCTTTTGCAGTGGTACTTGTTCCTTTCCATGCTTAGTGTTTCTTTCAGGAGCTCTTGCAGTGCAGGTCTGGTGGTGACAAAATCTCTCAATAATTCCTTGTCTGTAAAGGATTTTATTTCTCCTTCACTTACGAAGCTTAGTTTGGCTGGATATGAGATTCTGGGTTGAAAGTTCTTTTCTTTAAGGATGTTGAATATTGGCACCCACTCTCTTCTGGCTTGTAGGGTTTCTACAGAGAGATCTGATGTGAGTCTGATAGGCTTCCTTCTGTGGGTGACCTGGCCTTTCTCTCTGGCTGCCCTTAGCATTTTTTCCTTCATTTCAACCCTGGTGAATCTGACGATTATGTGCCTTGGGGTTGCTCTTCTTGAAGAATATCTTTGGGGAGTTCTCTGTATTTCTTGAATTTGAAATTTGGACTGCCTTGCTAGGCTTGGAAAGTTTTCCTGGATAATATCCTGGAACATGTTTTCCAGCTTGGATTCATTCTCCCCATCATATTCAGGTACACCGATCAAGCGTAGATTAGGTCTTTTCACATAATCCCATAATTCTTGGAGGCTTTGTTCATTTCTTTTCACTCGTTTTTCCCCCCGTCTTGCTTTCTCTTTTTATTTCATTGAGTTGATCTTCAATCACTGATATCCTTTCTTCTCCTTGATCAATCTGGCTATTAAAACTTGTTTTTACTTCATGTAGCTCTTGTGCCGTGTTTTTGAACTCCATCAAGTCATTTATGTTCTTCTCTATGCTGGTTATTCCAATTAGCATTTTGTCTAACTTCTTTTCAAGGTTTTTGGTTGCTTTGCTTTGAGTTAGAACATATTCCTTTAGCTCAGAAATGTTTGTCATTAGCCACCTTCTGAAGCCTGTTTCTGTCCATTCATCACACTCCTCGATCAAGTTGAGATCCTGTGTTGTTGAGGAGTTGTGATGTCTTGAAGGAGAAGAGGTGTTCTGGTCTTTGATGGTTTCATCTTTTTTGTGCTGGTTTTTTCCCATCTTTGTGGATTTACCTGGCTGTGGTGTCAGGGAACTGCTTGATGAGGTTGCTTGTCTGCCCAGGAAGGCCAGGTTTCTGCAGTTCTCTAACATCACATTCCTATATAAATTCCGCTGTGCAGGGTTCAGGCATTTCCACTCCTCCAGAGAGAATTCTATGGCCACATCCCCAAATGTCAGCGGTTCCATTTCTAGGCTTCCAAGGGATCTTGGCGTCGTAGCTGTGGATCTCCAACACCTGCAGGTCACAGGGCCACACAAGCTGGGCGTCTAGGAGAACAGGACACAGAGCAGTGGGGACGAGACCAGGAGCTGCGGCTGCAGGGAAAGACCACATAGTATTTCATACTATACATTTGTAAGCCCAGAGGATTCTGATTCCATTAAAATTTGAGGGACACTGACTTCTAAGTCCATGACTATGAAATTTCTTCACCCTTACTAGCTAAACAGCCGTAGGCAAATTATTTAAATTTTATGGAATCTACTTCTTTATCTGTAAAAAGGGAAATAATAGCCACTGTATGGTCTTATTGTGAGAATGTATGGCTAAGATTTGATGGAAGAAAATTTGGAAAGTGTTGTGAGGTCCATGAACTCTACTTACAAAGTCTCCCAAACTCGCCTGCTTATAGGAATGGACACGCTGGTTACATAAGTCAATCCCAGGTGCCTGATCCCTGGAAATTCTGATTCAGTGCTTCTTAATAGACCCTGGGAGGCTGAGCTTTTAAAAACACATTCTAGGCTCCAGGTATGTGTGGTGATAGTCAAGTTTGAATTTATCAAAGGAATACAGGATGCTGTACTCCTATGCAGCAGGACTTAGATATTTGGTTTCTGATTCAAGATCTGACGCTATCCCACTTGGGCAAGCAGTTGCACCTTTCTGAACTGTTTACTCATCTGTATACCTGTCCATCATAGCCTACAGGTAGGTCTATGGCGGACTGAAGGCAATATTAGGGGTGAAGGGGTTCCTAATCTTAGTATTTTATGTTGTTGTAATGTGAATTAATTAGACATAATAATAAGCAAACCTGGGATTGCAGGGGGTGTTAGCAGATCATCATTTTGGCTGAGGACATGAGAAACATACTGGGAATGCTTTGTGGTAAAGTTAACGGAATGTTCATTGTAGGACTGTGCCTTTTCTATCCTGCTACCTAGAGCCCCTGAGCTTTCCACACCTCTCAGGAGTGTGGCTTCCCTTGAGGTGGTCACCCTCAACTACTCTGGTCACACTGAGAGCTGTGAAAACACCTAGAAAAGTTAAAAACATACGTGTTGGGAGAGCGGCGGTTAGGGCCCTAAATTCGATGTTTAAGCCTAGGGTCCTTACTGGCGAACACTTTCAGTAATGTGTGTGTGTGCAACAGAAACATTTCTCTTGGCACTAAAAAAAGAAGAAAGGATGTGTTCCCTTAGCTTCAGGGGGAATTCAAGAAGTTGCTCCAGCCGGAACATCTCCTAACTGGGGGTGTTTCGGAGGCTTTAGGGCGCACAGACAGCCTGACCTCGTCGTGGGCGTAAACCAAGCTTCCCCAGCGCTTAACTTTCCTAATTTCAGCTTACGCTTGGCTGCAGCCCCGCAGAATCCGCGGTTCCGCTGACAAACGTGAACGTAGAGCCGTAGACGCCTTTTAATGCTAACATGCAGTTTCCTTGTATGGCTGTTCTGCATTATTAATCTAGGTATTGCGTATTTTTATTTTTTTTTGAGACGGAGTCTTACTCTGTTGCCCCACTGGAGTGCAGTGGCGCTATCTCGGCTCCCTGCAACCTCCGCCTCCCGGGTTCAAGCGCTTCTCCTGTCTCAGCCTCCCGAGTAGCTGGGACAACAGGCACGCGCCACCACACCCAGCTAAGTTTTGTGTTTTTAGTAGAGGCGGGGTTTTACCATATTGGCCAAGGTGGTCTCGATCTCTTGACCTCGTGATCCGCCTGCCTCGGCCTCCCAAGTGCTGGGATTACAGGCGTGAGCCACCGCGACCAGCCGGTATTGGGTAGCTCAGGAAACACGAATGCTACACGGTAAATGAGCTAATATGAATTGTCAGCAGGACCCGGGCTTCTTCCTCGGCCCTCGACTCCTCCCAGCTCAGGCAAGCCCAGCCCCCGCAGGAGGTGCGTCATTCCGGGTTTGAGTCGCTTCGGCACCCGTAGTTGTGAACTTTGACAGCGGCTGGCTCCCGGGAGTGGACGCATGCGCCGTTTCTCTACATGGTTTGTGTGCTTCTAGCTGCGGCTGCAGGAGCTGTGGCGGTCTTCCTAATCCTGCGAATATGGGTAGTGCTTCATTCCCAGGACGTTACGCCCCGGGAGTCTCTCAGTATCTTGGTAGTGGCTGGGTCCGGTAAGTATCGAGGAGGCGATGGGTCGGACTTGGGTTGGTCACTACAAACCCTAGAGTGCACCGCGACGCTCTTCCCTGGTCCCCTTAGCACTTGTTGGAGTGTTGCATGCAGAGATTTGTAGTTTTTCTGCCCTACCGGAACCGGTCAGTTCAGCCAGGGTAAGGGCTGGTTTGCTGACGCGGCCCAGGAGTCTTTTTATGACAAATAATTTACACTTGTCTGTAATTAAGACTCTCTGTAGTGTATGTTTTTATAACAAATAATTAGCGAACAAAGAGAACGTAGAAGCCTTTGATTCTAACATGCAGTTTCCCTGTATGGCTGTTGTGCATTATTAATCTAGGTATTGTGTATTTAGTTTAGGAAACACGAATGCTACATGATAAATGAGGCAGAATGAATTGTCACGTTTATAAATATACAGAGTGCACGAGAATAAAAACAATGATCTACTGACTGTAGAACCATACACACAGGGTGGCAGTGTGAGCAACACGCTGACTTGTCAGGTAATACAATCTAAACCCACCAACTCTGTAGATGCTTACAATTTTAAATAGTTTTGACAGGGACAGACACACACACACACACACACACACACACACACACACACACACAATGTAAACATTTGGGGATGGCAGGAGATTGCATCCAGATATAACATGTATAGTGTGAGCAAATGTACTAAGTTTATATTCAAGTGTAATTCATTACTTTACTCACTTAATCTCTGTTGAGCTGTTAGGCCAAACACGAAACTAAGCTCTGGAAATAATAAAACTGACTAACGTTACTTGCCATAGAGTGCTGACTCCTTGCTAAGTCCTGTGAAAGATGCAAAGATACAGCAGTGAATGAAATAGAGAATACAAAAAAAAACAACAGAAAATAAATCAAAATGAGTATTTGCCACAATGAGATTAAGTGCCATATTCGTGTAGTAATTGTGTAAGAAGTACAAATTGCTATGGCAGTCTTCAGGAAGGGCACTGCTTTATCAGATTTTAAAACAGGCAGCTTCCTGGAAGCAATGATGCCAAACTGAGACTTGAAAGATGAACAGAAATTAGTCAGATGAGGGAAAGCCTGGGTTTTGAGGACTGGGAGGGTGTGAAAAGAAGGTGATATCACTTGGAATGGCCAGAGGTGAGAGAACACTATTGTGTAGAGTTCAATGCGGGGAGGTAAACTGAGTCCAGATTGTAAAGGGTGTTTAAAATCCTGCCCTTTTTTTTTTTTTTTTTTTTTTTGATACAGAGTCTCACTCTTGCCTAGGCTGGAGTGCAGTGGCAAGATCTTGGCTCACTGCAACTCCACCTCCAGGGTTCAAGCCATTCCCCTGCTTCAGCCTCCTGATTAGCTGGGATTACAGGCATGTACCACTACACGCAGCTAATTTTTGTATTTTTAGTAGAGATGGTGTTTCACCATGTTGGCCAGGCTGGTCTCGAACTCCTGCCTTAAGTGATCCTCCTGCCTTGGCCTCCCAAAGTGCTGGGATTACAGGCATGAGCCACTACTCCTGGCCTAAAATCCTGCTTTATAAAGCAATTGCTGCTACTCCACGGTTCCATATCATGTAGGGGTTAAGACCACAGGCCTCTAGGTTGTCATAACACTATGGATGAATCACATCACTGCCACTTACTACCTTGGTGATCTTAGGCAATTAGTTAACCTCACTGAGCCTTCTGTTTCTACATGGGTTGAGAGAGGCCAGGAGAGATTAAATGTGATCGTATTTAAAGTGTTTAGGCCGGACATGGTGGTTCACACCTGTAATCTCAGCATCTTGGGAGGCAGGCAGATTGCTTGAGCTCAGGTGTTGGAGACCAGTGGGCAACATAATGAAATCCGAAAATAAATGAATAAATAAATTAGCTGGATGTGGTAGCATACACCTATAGTCCCAGGTACTTGGGAGGCTGAGATAGGAGGATCACTTGAGCCTGGGAGGTAGAAGTTGCAGTGAGCCGAGATTGTACCACTGTACTCCAGCCTGGTTAACAGAGTGAGACCTTGTCTCAAAGTGAAATAAAATATAATCAAAAGCTTAAATAAAAAATTAAGTGTTTAGTAAAATGCTTGACATAGAGTATCAACCTAAAATAATCAAAGGGCTCAATATCCAGTTAAAAGAGTTTATTCAACCACAGAGTGTGAGAGTGGCTTTCTGGGAAGCAAACCTATACTAAAGAATGGTGGTCAGTGCTCCCCGTGTGGGAAAAAATGAAGATAGTTTATACAGGCAAGAACAAAGATGCTGAGCAAAATTACAACATTTTCCTTACAAAGGCTAACATACAGATAGAAGATTTGGTTGGCTAATGTAAGGGGCAAGGGAAAACTTCCACTTTGCCCTCTGAAAGTTCACTGAAAATCACTGACAAGAGACAGAAATGATAGGAAAAAAGGCATACAAATTTATTAAGCATATATGAAAGTGTTCAGAATGAACACCCAAAGATACAAAGAAAATGATCTGGTTTTTATGGTTAGGTTCAACAAAGTATAGACAGCCATGTAGAATTATGATTGGACAAAAGGGTATGATTTAATGCTAATAGACTGGGGAAGCCCAGTAAGGCCTGTCTGGCTAGATTTTTCTTGGTCTCTAAGCATACCTTCATTTCTTTCTGGGTAGGGAGCAGGACCCTCTCTGGAATGAGCATGTTGTGACCTACTGTGAAACAAGGTAGATCAGGTAATTTGCATTTAAAATTTTTTTAAATTAATTTTTAAAATAGAGATGGTGGCTTGCTATGCGTGCCAGACTTATCTTGAACTCCTGGCCTCAAGCAATTCTCCTGCCTCCCAAAGTGCTGAGATTAAGGTGTGAGCCACCTTGCCCAGCTCAGATAATGGCCAGGTTTTACACAGAAAGGTGAGGTAAAATTAGAGTGGTATATTTAGGTTTTGTGACTAGCTTTTGGGAGAAGGAATTCTTGGTTTCTGTGACCAGCCCTGGGGAAGAGAGATTTTAGTTTCTGTGACAAGGCTCAGGGGATAATGGGAATGAGAGACAGGGGACTGAAAGACAGAGGACAGAAGGCCAGAGAAAAATTTTTACTTCTAAGGCCTTCATTTTGGGATATTATTTTCTAAGTCCCAACACTACTATTGATTATGTACTAAGGGATTTGTTTAACATTCTGGTATAAAGAGGTAACAATCACAAGTGCCTCTATCTCCAATGTCATTTAGTCTAGGTTTGAATAAAGACTAGGGAGTCTGGTTAATGTATAACATCTCAACACCAAGGTCAGGAAGCATGAGTCTGACACCAAAGAGAAAAAGCCATGTTACATGAGTCAGTTTCCAAGGCTTAGCTTTCCTCCTTGGCATAATAAGTTTGGAAGGTCTTGACATTTTCTTTTTATATAAGCATTTATTAAATGGTGACTGTCATTAGTCTTTGTAGCAAAAGGAGCTTTTGAAGTTTTGGTTTTTGTTTTTAAAACAGTCTTGTTATGTGCCCAAGCTTGCCTTAAACTCCCAGGCTCAAGCGATTCTGAGACAGCTTCTGAGTAGCTAGGACCACAGGCACCTGGCTTATCTTTTTCAGTGGAGAGTTGCCCACTTCCTTCTGACCATTCACAAAGATCATTCAGCCAGTGTTGTCAAAAGAATGTCTTAACAAAGAGTGAAGTAGAGAAACAAATAGGCGCCTTTTGAATATTTCAGATAACAGATAAAGATGTGATAGGTATGGGGATGGGAGAAGCAAATACATTCAGATGAGATTAGGAGATTTTAGGAGTTAAATCTACAGTTGCGGATTGAAAGTAGAGGATGTGGGAGGGAAGGACTGAAGGGTGACTTTTAGGTTTCCTACTTGAACAAATGCATGGATGTTAGAACCATTCACTTGATAGTGTTACATGATAGTGGTGGAGTTGAAACTAAAATTAAGATTGAGAATTCATCTGGCAAATGTTGCCTTCATTCAAATTATTGAGGGTAGGACGGTATCAAGGGCCTGAAAGAATCATGTCAGTCAAAGAAAGACTTGAAGTCAGATAAGCAGTTTAATAGTTCACGCCCAAAATGTTGGAGGAAGAAGACATTTTCAATATTTACCTTGAAGACCAAGCAACATTTACTCTTTAGATATCATAAAATATTATTAGTAGGCCAGGTGTGGGGGCTCATGCTTGTAATCCCAGCACTTTGGGAGGCTGAGGCAGGTGGATCACTTGAGGTCAGGAGTTCAAGACCAGCCTGGCCAACGTAGCAAAACCCTGTCTCTACTAAGAAATACAAAAACTTAGCGGGGCTTGGTGGTGGGCACCTGTAAACTCAACTACTCAAGAGGCTGAGGCAGGAAAATCACTTGAACCCAGGAGGCAGACGTTGCAGTGAGCCGAGATCACGCCATTGCACTCCAGCCTGGCCAATAGAGCAAAAACCAAAAAAAATTATTAGTAAACCATTTCTGTTCAGAGAACATTTGTCAAAACTATTTTTCTTTGAAACACAATATGGTCTTCTTAGGAAAATTTTAGATTTAATATCACACTTTCATTCATTCTTTCATTCAACAATAGGAGGGCCTGCTATTTCTAGGAACAGAAGGTACAGCAGTAACAAAACAAACACAAATGCCTGCCCTCAAGGTACTATGCTTGCCTTCTAGTGAGGCACGGATAGAGAGAGATAAAAAGCAAAACAAATAAATAGACTACATAGTAAGTTATGTAGTGATGAACACTATGATTTGGGGAAGGGGCATTGCTTTTAATAAAGATTATCAGGGAAAGCCTCCTTGGGGAGATGACAGCCAACAGCAAGGAGACTAGAGTGATTAGAGTGGACTGAGTAAGGGGGAGGAACAGGAGATGAGCTCTAAGAGGGAACATAGTTGGGGTCTCAGTACAAGAAGCCTTTTATTCCACAGGAGACATAAAGCCATTGGAGGATTTTGAGCAGATGTAAATAATTCAATCAACTCGAATAGGATCACACTGGATGTTGTGTTGAGATAGACTGAAGAAGCGATCAGGGAACAGATCAGGAAGCTGTGTTCATAATCTAAGTGAGAGATAATAGTGGCTTGGAGCAGGGAGGGTAGCAAAAAGAAATGGTGAGAAGTGATTAGATGCTGAATATATTTTAAGGTAGAACTTAGAGGATCTTATTCTCAAAAAATGTATTTTAATACAAAATTAAAATGGAAGACAAAGTCCATCAGTTTAATGACTTTATTGAGTAACAAGGTTAAATTTTCAGTGAATATGTTTTCAACCTAAATAACAGAGAGATTCTCCAAAGACAGTAAGTTTATCATGAGTAAACATTGTAGTGTTGAATACACATACCAAGTAAACTATGGGCGCATTCAAAGAGGCAAGGGAAGACAGCGGTTTTTAAAGGTAAAATGGGGAGAGTTACATAAGTTATTTTGAAACAATTATCCTTGCTTACAGGGATCAATAATAAGAGTGACATTAGTCCAAGGTTCAACAGGCAGTTGCTGGGCAGATGTCCTTGCAAAAGTTGTTTGTTTGTTTTGCATAAGGTTGCAGTGGGCTTTGTGCAACATTGTGGTTTTGGTATAGTCTTTTGTGATAGTTCTTGTTTTCAGGTGATTGAGCATTCAGAACCCTTCATGGCCTTTCCGAGCTCCATTTTGTCACAAGTAACTCTATTTTGATTCCGACAACTTTCACAGTATTCAGTGAGGGTTTCCTTTAAAAAAAAAAAAAAAAAGGAAGAATAAAAAGGACTATTAAAGCAGGTGTATAATGAAGTTTTAATTGTGTAGAAGATGTTGTAGATATTAGGTTTTATCCTTAATTATTCCAGCTGTGAAAACAAGTACCTACTTGGAGTGCCACTGCTTTTTTTTTCTTTTCTTTCTTTCTTTTTTTTTTTTTTTTTTTTTTGAGACAGTCTTGCTCTGTCAACCATGCTGGAATGCAGTAGCATCATCCTGGCTCACTGCAACCTCCACCTCTGAAGCTCAAGGGATTCTTCTGCCTCAGCCTCCTGAGTAGCTGGTATTACACACATGAGCCACCACACCCAGCTAGTTTTCGTATTTTTAGTAGAGATGGGGTTTTACCAAACTGACCAGGCTGGTCTCAAACTCCTGACCTTAGATCATCCGTTCACCTCAGTCTCCCAAAGTGCTGAGATAATAGGCATGAGCCACCGCCCCAGCCTGACATTTTTTTTTCAAGGCTAAAACCAAAAATACTAAAATGATTATAAACCAAATGTTTAAACTATATGCCCCAGTCAAGAAGATGGGTGACAGGTTATAAAGTTAATGTATGATTTTAATTCCTGAAATCCACACTAAATCTATGCCAAATTTGTTACTGTATATATATAATTCCCTCTGGAATTTCGAAAGAAATCTTTTCCTTTCTACTATATATTAAAAAAAAATGTGGCCCGAGCGCGGTGGCTCACCCCTGTAATCCCAGCACTTTGGGAGGCCAGGGTGCGTAGATCACCTGAGGTCAGAAGTTTGAGACCAGCTTGACCAACACGGTGACACCCCAGTCTACTAAAAATGCAAAATGAGCCCTGCATGGTGGGGCACACCTATAATCCCAGCTACTTGGGAGGCTGAGGCAGGAGAATTGCTTGAACCTGGGAGGCAGAGGTTTCATTGAGCCGAGATCACGCCATTGTACTCCTGCCTGGGCAACAGGAGGGAAACTCCGTGGCGGGGAGGGGGGCAGGGAAGGGGGGAGGGGAATATTAGGGGGAAACTCATGTTAAATTTACCTTCGTTTGTGTTTTGTGGTTTTTTTTTTTTTTTTTTTGAAAGAAAGAAGAAAGGGGGAGAGAGAACAGGAGTCTTGCTCTATTGCCCGGGCTGTAATGCAATCTAAAAATGGGTATTAAAAACCTCTTTTATGCTGATAATTGTACTTAACAGCGGAGACAGGAAGGAATAGGGAAGAAAATAACAAACAGCCAACCAATATTTCATTTAAGTCTGTGAAATGCTATGCAAATGCTGAAGAGTGATTTATTTACTTCCAATTATGTGGTCACTTTCAAAATAGGTGTAATATGATACTGAGAAAAATGTATGTTCTGTGGACCTGGGGTGAAGAATTCTATAAATATTCACTGAGTTTACTTGTTCCAGGTCTGAGTTCAAATCATAGATGTCCCTGTTAATTTTCTATCTTGTTGATCTTGTTTCAATATTAACAATGTGGTGTCAAAGTCTCCTGCTATTACTGTGCGGGAGTCCAAGTCTCTTTATAAGTCATTAAGAACTTATGTATCTGGGTGTTCCTATATTGGGCGCATATATATTTATGATCATTGACTCCTGTTGTTGCATTGATCCTTTTACCATTATGTAATGTCCTTCTTTGTTTCTAGTTTTTGTTACTATTAAAGTCTATTTTGTCAGAGACGAAAGTTACAACTCCTGCTTTCTTTTTTTTTCTTTTTTTTGCTCTCCATTTGATTGGCAAGTCTTCCACCAACCCTTTGTTTTGAGTCTCTGTGTGTCCTTGCTTGTGAGATGGATGTGGATACAGCGAACCAATGGGTTTTGACTTTCTATTCAATTTGCCTGTCTGTGTCTTTGATTGGGGCATTTAATCCATTTAAATTTAGGATTAATATTGATATTTGTGAGTTTAATATTGTCGTTTAATGCTAGCTGGCTATTTTGCCCATTAGTTGATATAGATTCTTCATCATGGAGATACTCTTTACCTTTTGGTAAGTTTTTGGGTTGACTGATACTGGTTGTTCCTTTCTGTGTATAGTGCTTCTTTCAGAAGCTCTTGTAAAGCAGGCCTAGTGGTGATGAAATCTCTGAGTGCTTGCTTGTTCGCGAAAAATTTTATTTTTCCTTCATTTATGAAGCTTAATTTGGCTGGATATGAGATTCTGGGTTGAAAATTCTTTTCTTTGAGGATATTAAATATTGACCCCCACTCTCTTCTAGTTTGTAAGGTTTCAGCTGAGAGATCTGCTGTGAGTCTGATAGGCTTCCCTTTATGGGTAGCCTGACCTTTCTCTCTAGCTGCCCTTAGAATTTTCTCCTTTATTTCAACCCTGGTGAATCTAACGATTATGTGTCTTGGGGTTGCTCTACTTGAACAATATCTTTGTGGTGTTCTCTGTATTACCTGAAGTTGAGTATTTTCCTGCCTTACTAGGTTAGGAAAGTCTTCCTGATTAATATCCTGAAGAATATTTTCCAGCTTGGATTCATTCTCTTCATGACATTCAGGTGCATCTATCAAACGTAAATTAGGTCTTTTCACATAGTCCCATATTTCTTGGAGACTTTGCTCATTCCTTTTTACGCTTTCTTCTCTAATCTTGTCTTCTCGTTTCATTTCATTAAGTAGGTCTTCGACCTCTGATATCCTTTCTTCTGCTTGATCAATTCGACTGTTAAAACCTGTGCATACTTCGCGGAGTTCTCTTATTGTATTCTTCAGTTCCATTAATTCACTTATATTCCTCTCTAGATTGTCTATTCTCGTTAGGATTTCATCAGACCTTTTTTCAAAGTTCTTAGTTTCTTTACATTGGGCTAGAACATGTTCTTTTAACTCACAGAAGTTTCTTATTATCCACCTTCTGAAGCCTAGATCTGTTAATGGAACGCACTCGTTCTCCATCAGGCCTTGGTCCCTTGTTGATAGGAACTGTGATCCCCTGTAGAGGCAGAGGCATTCTGATTTTGGGTCTTCTCAGCCTTTTTACACTGGTTTCTTCCCATCGTTGTAAATTTATCCACCTGTCGTCTTTGTAATTAAGGACTTTCAAATTAGGTCTCTGAGTGGACGTCCAACTTGTTGATTCCCAGCGCCAGAACCTGAGGAACCCACTGCGCCGGCCAAAACAGCGGCGTTAAGATTCGTGGTGCTTTTCTGCCCGGCAATCTCTGGTCTGGCTTCCTTCTTGAGTCCCTTTTTCAATCAGCTGAATAGGCGACTCTGCCTTCCTGGAGCTCCAAACGTCGATCAAAAGGGGATCCAGTCCCATTTACTCTGTACGAAGAACCGCTGCGCCGGCAAAACCGCCGTGTCGGCCACAAGGGACGCACTGGCGACCCGTGGGGCTCCTCTGCTGGGAATCTCCTGGTCCATGAGCAACAAAAATTCTTCTGAAAAGTGTGACGTCCTCTCGTTCTCTGCGCTTTCACTGGGAGCTACAATCCTGAGCTGCTAGTAATCAGCCATCTTGGATCTCTCTCCCGTTTGTGTTCTTGTATCACTATTAAATACTCTTTCTTACAACAATAAGGGAGGCGGGGTGGGGGAAGCCTTCTAGGTAGGGGGAGCAGCATGATCACCGGCAAGGGGTGAGTAACAAATAAGGTGAATGCAGATGTTAAAGACATCAACCTGACTGAGGCACAGAGCTTGTGAAATGAGACTGAAATGGTGTGATAGGGCTCCTTGATAAGGAGTTTGGCTGTTCTGCTTAAATGGTTTTTAGATAGGTAGATATTCTATTGTTGTTTTCATGAAGGAAACCTCAATGAACACAGTTGATTTTTATATGTATGTGTTTGAAATTTTTAAAGTATTAAAATTTTGGAGATTATATTTCAGAAACTGAACATTACTCGTTTGGTAAAGCTGATACATATTTGAGAACCTGCAGTGTGCTGAGACCTCTGATAGGAGCTGGGGTTACAGTGGTGAACAAAAAATGTTTCTTAGGAAGGTCTAAGCTCTGCTGGTCAGTGCTCATGCCCCCTTCACCTTACTTCTCTACATCGAACCTTCAGTGACTGGCTTCCCTTTTCCCATACTGCTTTCCTGACCTTATGTCACCTGTACCTTTATTCCCAGTATTCCTGCCACTCTTTGAACACGTTTCAGATCTTTTCATCTCATGCACTAACAATCCCCATCTCCACCCAGTGGCTTCCCTACTCCTGTCTGTCCATTATCATCTCCTTTCAACTCATCGCAGCCTTTTCCAGGGATCTTCCTTATTCTTAGGGCATTGATTTTTCATAACCATTTGCTTACCCTCCACATTTTAGTTTTTCTTGCTGTCTTATGTCTTCTTTGTCTTCATGCGTGTGTCTAGCCCCTTTCTCACCAGTCTTCTTGATAACAAGAGCTACATCTTACACTGTTTTGTGCCTTCTTTAGTACCTACTGTTCGTGCTGATTTTATTTTTATACATGTATTGTCTTCGTTTTATATAAAAGTTGTATTTATGGCCGGGTGCGGTGGCCCACGCCTATAATCCCAGCACTTTGGGAGGCCAAGTCGGGTGGATCACGAGGTCAAGAGATCGAGACCATCCTGGCCAACATGGTGAAACCCTGTCTCTGCTAAAAATACAAAAATTAGCTTGGCGTGGTGGCGCACGCCTGTAGTCCCAGCTACTTGGGAGGCTGAGGCAGGAGAATTGCATGAACCCAGGAGGTGGAGGTTGCAGTGAGCTGAGGTCACGCCACTGCACTCCAGCCTGACGCCTGGTAACGGAACGAGACTCTGTCTCAAAAAAAAAAAAGTTGTATTTATACAAGGGCATAGATTTATTGTTTTCAAAGGTTCCTTGTGTCTTTTGAGAAATATGCAATTACAGTGCCCCCTCCCACCTGAAACCATGACATTGGTATAACATGGTCAAATGGGTATGTCCATTGTGAGTTTCTTAATCTAGGACTTCTGTTGTTTTTTCCAGGTGGACATACCACCGAGATTCTGAGGCTGCTTGGGAGCTTGTCCAATGCCTACTCACCTAGACATTATGTCATTGCTGACACTGATGAAATGAGTGCCAGTAAAATAAATTCTTTTGAACTAGATCGAGCTGATAGAGACCCTGGTAACATGGTAAGTGGCAATTTATATTTCTAAAAAAATTGCAAGTTGTACATTGAGTTTAATTGTGTTTAGAAATAATCTCATGGCACCTCAGTGCCCTACCAACAATGGGCAGTCAAATGTTTATTGGTGATGAAATACATTTCCTTTGCTACCAAAAGATACGAATTTCTATAAAATAAACCCTCAAGTCAAAAAATGGTTGCTTAGCACGTCAAAATGTTTATTCACCGTGATCATACTGAATGGGCAAAAGCTGGAAGCATTCCCCTTGAAAACTGGCTCAAAACAAGGATGCCCTCTCACACCACTCTGGCTCTACACAGAATTGGAAGTTCTGGCTAGGGCAATCAGGCAAGAGAAGGAAATGAAGTGTATTCAGATAATGAGAGAGGAAATCAAATTACCCTTCTTTTCAGATGGCATGATCCTATATCTAGAAAATCCCATTGCCTCAGCCCAAAAGCTTCTTAAGCTGATAAGCAACTTTAGCCAAATATCAGGATACAAAATCAATGTGCAAAATCACTAGCATTCCTATACACCAACAACAGGCAAGCCAAAACCCAAATCATGAATGAACCCCCATTCGCAATCACTACAAAAAGAATAAAATACCTAGGAATACAGCTAACAAGGGAAGTGAAGGACTTCTTCAAAGAGAATGACAAACCACTGCTCAAGGAAATCAGAGAGGACACAAACAAATGGAAATACATTCCATGCTCATGGATAGGAAGAATCAATATTGTGAAAATGGCTCTACTGCCCAAGTAATTTATAGATTCAATACTATTCCCATTAAACTACTGTTAACATTCTTCACAAAATTATAAGAAACTATTTTAAAGTATATATGGAACCAAAAAGGAGCCCGAATAGCCAAGACAATCCTAAGCAAAAGAACAAAGCCAGAGGCATCATGCTACCTGACTTCAAACTGTACTACAAGGCTATAGTAACCCAAACAGCATGATATACTTGTACAAAAACAGACACATAGACCAATGGAACAGAATAGAGAACTCATAAATAAGACTACACACAACCATTTGATCTTCTACAAACCTGACAAAAACAAGCAGTGGGAAAGGAATTTCTGTTTTATAAATGTCGCAAGAAGAACTGGCTAGCCATGTGCAGAAAATTGAAACTGGACCCCTTCCTTAACACTTTATACAAAAATTAACTCCGAGTGGATTAAAGACATAAATGTAAAACCCAAAATTATAAGAAACCCTGGAAGAAAATCTAAGCAGTACTAGTCAAGACAGAGGCACGGGCAAAGATTTTATGACAAAAATGCCAAAAGCAATTGCAACAAAAGTAAAAATTGAAAAATGGGATCTAATTAAATAAAGAGCTTGAGCACAGCAAAAGCAGCTATGATCAGAGTGAACAGACAGCCTACAGGATTGGAGATAATTTTTGCAATATGTCCATCTGACAAAGGTCTCATATCCAGAGTCTATAAGGAACTTAAATTTACAAAACAACAATAACAACAATGATCTCATTAAAAAGTGGGCAAAGGACATGAACAGACACTTCTCAAAAGAAGACATTCATGCAGCCAACAAACATATAAAAGAAAACTCAACATCACTGATCATTAGAGAAATGCAAATCAAAACTGCAATGAGATATCATCTCACATCAGTCAGAATGGTAATTATTAAAAAGTCCAGAAACAACAGATGCTGGTGAGGTTATGGAGAAAAAGGAATGCTTTTACACTATTGGTGGGAATGTAAATTACTTCAACAGTTGTGGAAGATAGTGTGATGATTCTTCAGAGATCTAGAGGCAGAAATACCACTTGACATAGCAATCCCATTACTGGGTATATACCCAAAGGAATATAAATCATTCTATTATAAAGATACATGCACACATATGTTCACTGTAGCACTTTTCACAATAGCAAAGACATAGAGTCAACCCAAATGCCCATCAGTGATAGAATGGATAAAGAAAAATGTGGTACATATACACTATGGAATACTATGCAGCCATAAAAAGGAACAAGATCATGTCCTTTCCAGGGACATGGATGGAGCTAGAAGCCATTATCCTCAGCAAATTAACATGGAAACAGAAAACCACATACCACATGTTCTCACTTATAAGTGGGAGCTGAATGATGAGAACATATGGATACACATGGGGGAACAGCACACACCGGAGCCTGCTGAAGGAAGAGGTTGTGGGAGGAACAGCATCAGGAAGAATAGCTAATGGATACTGGGCTTAATACCTAAGTAATGGGTTAATGTGTGCAGCAAACCACCTTGGCACACATTTAGCTATGTAACAAACCTGCACATCCTGCACATGTACCCTGGAACTTAAAAGCTGAAGGAAAAAAAGGTTGCTTAATATTTTTTGCACATTTTTTATTCTTTTAAATAGAGAAAACAGTTTTTCATTGAATTCCAACAGTGAAAATTATACTTCACAAAGCATCCAGTTCATGTGCTTATTGGCTCTTCATTAAAGCTCCCTATCAGTGTGTTACATTTGATAATTTATCTGTGACTGCTGTTTCTTCTCCAAATCATATATCTGCTTTTGAAATTATGAATACTTCTTTACCCCGGTTGCTCACTTCATATTAGCATTTTAGTCAGTGTTTTTTGTTTTGTTTTGTTTTGTTTTTAAGTGAAACTACTTTATTAAGGAAGGAAACTAGAGCTGTTTCTTATGTAGAGTGAGTGTCTTTATCTATCCCTCTCTCTGGGAATGGCCCAGCTGCAGGGCTGCTTTGGATAGTTCAGGGGTGGACAGCTGGCCTAACTCAGGCTAATCGAAGTCTTTCTCTGAGCTTTTTGGGCTTAGAGACCTAGAGAACGGGATGAGTCTGTCTTCAGGGAAGCTCTGTAAATGATAAAGCTTGGAAGCTGCTGACAGTCATGTTTTCACCTAGAAGATAAAGTTAGTATATAGATAGAGAATGAAGATAATATACAGGAAGAGAAGAGAAGCCAGTGGCTGGTGCTGCCTTCAGTGGCTAGAGAGGCCCTGCTATAGCTGTGTTGGTTCTGGGTTGGTGGTTCTTCTTTTCTTGGGAAATCAGGATACCCTCCTAGAACCCTGCCCCACTCCCTTTGTTCCCACCTTGGCCACACACACACACACACACACACACACACAGACACTCAATGTCTCTCTCTCACACACACACACTCTCACACACACAGACACTGTCTCTCTCTTTCACACACACACATACACACACACACACTCTTAAGCCTGTTTGCATTAAATTTTGGTCACTTATAAACATAATCCCCAACTAACATACTACTAAAATGTATTCTCAAAAAATCCATGTCAACCAAGATCGGGATATAAATCTGCTTGCTATCGTTCAGCTATAGCAAAATGTGTGGTACTTTTTTCCCTCTGCGGAAAATAAGCCAAAATGATTTTGTTTTTGTTTTAGGAATCAATACTGTATAGTTTCTTAGGGCTGCTATAACAAAATACTATAAACTGGGTGGCTTAAAACAATAGAAATGTATTTTCTCATAGTTCTGAAGACTGGAAGTCTGAAATCAAGGTGTCATGGGGCCATACTCCCCCTGGAGGTTCTGAAGAAGAATCCTTCCTTCCTCTTGTCTTCTAGTTGTTGCCAGCAATGCTTGGCCTTCCTTAGGTTGGAGCTGCATCACTCTCTGCTTTCACAGTCATATGATCTTTTCTGTATCTCTGTCTTCACATGCCTTTTTTTTTTTTTTTATGAGGATAGCAGTTGGATTTAGGGCCCACTCTAATTCATAAGGCCCTCATCTTAACTTGATCATATCTGCAATGATCTTATTTCTAAATGAGGAGTACACTGTCACTGCAGCCTCAGCCTCTCAGGTTCAAGTGATTCTCCAGCCTCAGCCTTCTGAGTAGCTGGGACTACAGGCATGTGCCACCACATCTGGCTAATTTTTGTATTTTAGTAGAGCCAGGGTTTCACCATGTTGGCCAGGCTGGTCTTAAAATCCCGACTTCAAGTGATCTGCCCACTTTGGCCTCCCAAAGTGCTGGAATTACAGGCATGAGCCACCGCACCTGGCCAGGAAAGTCTCTTTGACATATAATGCAAAACAAAAACCTTTCCCTTTGCCTTTTAGGAATTGTGAAAGTCTAGAAATAGCATATGATTTTTTTAAGTGTAAAAGGAGAAAATAGAGACTATTGAGTATACTAGTAAGTGTTCGTTTCATTATTATGGGACAGATAATAGTATCTTCATTTTACAGATGAGAACATTGAGGTTCAAAAGTATAAATAACTCAGCCTGAGTCCTGCCAAATATGTGTCACATACCTAGACGTCTCCTCCAAAGCCTTTACTTCTGTATAACTACCCTGCTGCTTTTGTGTATCATTTGCCAATTCAAAAGACTCAGTAGGAGAAGAATCCCCTGGAAATTCTCATCTAAGGCATCAGAGACTAAACATGTCATTTAGTCTTTTATCTTAGGTTGTATTTGAGAAATGGTAGAGGATTTGGAGAAAATGATGATGATTTTTCACACAAGAATAATGTGAAAAGTCTAGTTTACCAGTGGCACAGAGCACTTAAAAATATACAAAGAGCAAAATAATCACAAAATTGTTACTGTTTTTTTCAATGTAAAGAGCAGGTATCTTTGGTTTTACCCAATTGCTAGTGTGCAGGTTGTTTCTGAAGTTGCATCCAATTTGGAGGCTCTATTTTTTTTCTTTTTTTGAGACAGAGTCTTGCCCTGTCACCCAGGCTGGAGTGCAGTGGCATGATCTCGGTTCACTGCAACCTCTACCTCCCAGGTTTGAGCTATTCTCCTGACTCACCCTCCTGAGTAGCTGGGATTACAGGTGCATGCCACCATGCCCAGCTAATTTTCGTATTTTTGGTAAAGACGGAGTTTCACCATGTTGGTTAGGCTGGTTTTGAACTCTTTACCTTGTGACCCACCCACCTCGGCCTCCCAAAGTGCTGGGATTACAGACATGAGCCACCGCGCCTAGGTGGAGGCTCTATTTTTAATTTAGCATGTGTATTAAATATTTCCTTCCAGGCCTATCACTGTATGTACTGTTTATTTACTGAATGATTTCATGGTTTAGTGAAACATTTGGAAGATTGTTACGTACTATACATTACAACACTTAGAACCAAGTAAATTGGGTTTGCTTCACATTGATAAGAAAGCCAAACATTTTTTATTTATTTATTTTTTTTGAGACAGAGTCTCCCTCTGTTGCCCAGGCTGGCGTGCAGTGGCGTGATCTCAGCTCACTGCAGCCTCCACCTCCCGGGTTCAAGTGATTCTCCTGCCTCAGCCTCCTGAGTAGCTGGGACTACAGACATGTGCCACCATGTCTGGCTAATTTTTGTATTTTTAGCAGAGATGGGGTTTCACCATGTTGGCCAGGATGGTCTTGGTCTCCTGACCTTGTGATTTGCCCGCCTCAGCCTCCCAAAGTTTTGGGATTACAGGCATGAGCCACCGCGCCCAGCCAGATTTTAGATTTTTATAGTGCCATTATTTTGTATTATCAAAGTGCAATGTAGGACTGAGCATCTCTGTCTGATTTCCTTTCACTAACAATTTCTTACTGGGGCAGTGCAGCCTCTGTTAGAAGGAAAGTTCTACTCCATTCCTAAAAGAACCACTACTCATGAATCTGAAGCTGGGAAAAGCTCCACAGAGATACAAATGAGTTCTTGAGGGTGGTAGCATGAACATTTCTGCTTGCCACCACTGGATACCACACTGTGTGTTTGTGTGTGTATGTTTCTGTGTGTGTGTGTGTGTCTCTGTGTGTGTGGATGTGTGTGTATAGGAGGGTTTTGTTTGTATATGTGAGGGACAGAAAGACAAAGATATACACCTTCCTGCCAGCCTTACTAAGGTGGTTTCCCTCCTGGTCTCTTTCTACACTACAGCTCAGCCATCTTTTGTACTTTCCATGGAACTCCCCAGGCTAGGAAAAGGTAGGGTCTTGCTAAAAAAAATCAATAGTGATCAATACATTTGCTGGAAGAGCCCATATTAGCCAAGTATAATTAACAATCTAGACCTGCACTGTCCAGTATAGTAGCCACCAGCCACATGTAGCTACTTATATTTCAACTTAAATTAATTAAAACTAAGTAAAATGTACAATTTGGTCCCTTGGTTGCACTAGCCTCATTTCTAATGCTTAGTAGCCACATGTGGCTAGTAGCTACCATTTTAGATCATGTAGATTAGAACATTTTTATCATTGCAGAAAGTTCTATCAGATGACACTGATCTAGACTTTCATTTATAATAAGCGGAAAAGGAAATATGATTAGATGTGATGAAGATAATTAACAAATTCAAAACAAAGGGTCCCTCCCAAAAGTTAATATTGAAACAAAATAACTTTCTGGCTCCTGCGTGACCACAAGAAACTTAAAAAGAGGAAAAAAATAACTTTTTAAATTTCATATTATCAAGGAGGTATTCCAAATAAATTCAAGGAGGTATTCCAAATAAGCAAGAATAATCTGTTTTATTTATTTATTATTATTTTTGAGATGGAGTCTCACCCTGTTGCCCAAGCTGGAACGCAATGGCGCGATCTTGGCTCACTGCAACCTCTGCCTCCTAGGTTCAAATGATTCTCCTGCCTCACCTTCCCGTGTAGCTGGGATTACAGGGGCCTGCCACCACGCCCAGCTAATTTTTGTGTTTTTAGTAGAGACTGGGTTTCACCATGTTGGTCATGCTGATCTCGAACTCCTGGCCTCGTGATCCACCTGCCTCACCCTCCCTAAGTGCTGAGATTGCAGGCGTGAGCCTCCGGGCCCAGCCAAGAATAATAAAGGAAGCAATTTTAAAACAAGAACGATTCCTTGGAAATTAAAGTGCTTATCAAAATTGAAAAAGTTCTGAGTTAGTAATTATCAGGTTAAATATAGCTGAAAACCTTATTTGTGAATTGAAAGTCAGGCTAACGGAATTCTCCAGGAAATAAGGCAAATATGAGGGAAAAGAATCATGAAATGTCAGGAATGAGAGGAAAGAAAATAAAATTTTTAAAACTTTTAAAAATTTTAAAACTCTAGATTTTCATTACCTTTCTCCTAGCCCAGGTATCACTTGATCTAGGAGAAAGGTATAATAATTTTTATATAAAATTTAATAATTCAAAAATAATTTTAAATATAAAAGTTTAAATTTTAATAATTTTAAAAATAAAATTTTTTAAATTAAAAAAAAATTTAAAACTCTAGAATAGATTTTCATTACCTTTCTCCTAGCTCAGGTATCACTTTTTAATTTAATTAAATCTCATCATAACATAAGCAGTTATATGTATAGTCTTAACTCACCACTGCTCCTTGTATACCATGTCTTCTTCTGATTTCATTTTGTTTTCTATTTGGCTCAAGTGTTTCCTTCAGTATTTTTTTTTTTTTTTTGACAAAGATTATATGGACAGTGTATTTCCAGAGTCTTTTCAGCTCTGAAAGTATCTTTTTTTTTTTTTTCAGACTGAGTCTCACTCTGTGGCCTGGGCCGGAGTGCAGTGGTCCCATATCAACTTACCACAACCTCCACTTCCTGGGTTCAAGCGATTCTCCTGACAAAGCCTCTCTAGTAGCTGGGATTACAGGTGTAAGCCACGATGCCCATCTGATTTTTTCATTATTATTAGTAGAGATGGGGTTTTGCCATGTTGGCCAGGCTGGTCTCAAACTCCTGACCTCAAGTGATCCATTCACCTTGGCCTCCAAAATGTTGGGATTACAGGCATGAGCGACTATGTCTGGCCATCATCTCTGAAAATATCTTTATCTGTTTTTTTTTTTTTTTTTTTTGGAGTCATTGTGTCACCAGGCTGGAGTGCAGTGGCATGGTCTTAGCTTAGCTCACTGCAACCTCTGACTTCCTGGTTCAAGTGATTCTTCTGTCTCAGCTTCCTGAGTAGCTGAAATTGCAGGGTCATGCCACCACTCCCAGATAATTTTTGTATTTTTAGTAGAGACAGGATTTCACCATGTTGGCCAGGATGGTCTCAATCTCCTGACCTCCTGGTCTGCCTGCTTCGGCCTTCCAAAGTGCTAGGATTACAGGCATAAGCCGCTGCACCCGACTGAAAATATATTTGTTGTGACATAATATCCCTACGGTTGTTTGGCTTGATGTACCATACTAATTGTAATGCCACAGTTTTTTGCTCTTAGAGTATGTAAATACTATTCCATTCTCTTCTAGCAGTCAGAGTTCCAGAAAAGATGTTTGATCCTAGTTTGATTCTCTTTCCTTCGAATTCTGAAATTTAATCAGGTCATGTCTATATGTCTCTTTTCTTATTAATTCTTTCTCAAATTCAGTGAACTCTTAGGATCTTTCTTCAATTTAGGACCATTTTCTTCCCTTTTTTCTACTTGTCGATTTTGTAAATGAATCTTTTTTCATATTATATAGGTCATATGTATATATCGACATATGCACATACATACACAGATGGTCATCTAAGGAGAAATGACCGTGTGTGTCTGCATGTGCATGTATTTTCACAACCTTGCACAAATGCCAAAATCCACAGATGCTCAAGTCCCTTTTATAAGATGGTGTGGTATTTGCACATTGCTTATCCTCCCATATACTACAAATAATCTTCAGATTATTTAAAATACCTAATATAATGTAAATGCCATGTAAATAGTTGTTATACTGTATTATTTATGAAATAATGACAAGGGGGGAAAAAGCCTGTACATGTCCAGTACAGTCATCCATTTTTTCCCAAGTATTTTTTATCCATGGTTGATTGAATCCATGGATGCAGAACCCGTATATCCAGAGGACTAACTATGTATGTGTGTGTGCATATATGTATTTCTGGAAAGATTACATGGACAGTATAGTTCCATATCCATACAACAGAGTTGTGTGCTTGTGTATGTGTATATGTATATAACTGTATACATTTTCTTCCTGCTTATTCTTTCACTTTTTTATGTGTACAGAAGTTTTAGATTTTAATGTTTATATTTTTCTTTAGGAATTCAAATTTATATTTTCCTGTGGGACTTAAAGGTCATAGAGTTTTAGGT
This sequence comes from Sapajus apella, assembly GCF_009761245.1. Lineage (NCBI taxonomy): Eukaryota > Metazoa > Chordata > Mammalia > Primates > Cebidae > Sapajus > Sapajus apella. Next base: position 8,233,241 of record NW_022437004.1, on the reverse strand, counting down.
CTTTAATTCATCTGGAATTGATTTTTTCTGTACAGTGTTTGAAAGAGATCTAATTTCCATATGGCAAAACAGCTGGCCCAGCTCAGCACCATTTATTCAACAGTCCATTTCTGCCGTGCCACCATTGTTATGTCAAGTTTCTGTGTATGCATAGGTCTGTATCTTAGCTCTCTATTCTTTTTTTTTTTTTTCAGCTTCTGCTATATGTTCAGCCTAGCTCTCTATTCTGTTAATTGATTTGTTTGTCTATCCCTCACCCAATACCAAACTCCCTTAGCTTTATCCTTCAGAAGTGTTTTAATTGTTCTTTCTTTCTTACACAGGTTTTTAAATTAGCTTTGACAAGAACCTTGTTGACGTTTTTATTTCCATTAAATTGAATATATTAGTTTGGGGAGAACTTATATCTATTTGATGTTGTCTTCCTTTCCAGAAACTTCACCTCTCTCCATTGTTTAGATTTCCTTAATGCTTTTCAGTAACATTTCTTATTGTTTTCATAAAAACCTTGCATATCTTTTGGTGTGTTTATTTCTAAGTATCTTGTTGGGGTTTTTTTGTTTTACTTTTGGAAGTAATATGTCTTTTAATGACATTTTCTGTGTTGTCAGTATATAGTGATATACTTGACTTTTGTATAGTATTCTTATAAGAACTACTTGCTATGTTCTAATTAATCCTGATAATTTATCTTTGTTATCTGTGAAGATAATTGCATCATCTGCAAATAGTGATAGTTCTAATTCTTTCTAATCCTTACACCTTTTATTTTTCTCATTTTTTGTCAGAACTTCCAGAACAGTAACAAATAGAGAATAATGTAGTAGACACCCTTGTATTCTTTCTGATTTTAAAAATGTGCTAAGAGTTTTATTTTAAATCATATTTGGTTGTTGATTTTTATCAAATTCTTTTCTGCAGGTGAGATAATACGATTTTTCCAATTTTATTTGTTTGTATGGCCAAGTGCATGGTATGAACCATTCTTGAGTTCCAGGAATAAACGGAGTTTGTTTATGGTGTGTTGTATTTTAATACATTGCTAGATTTGGATTGCAAACATATTGTTTTGGATTTTTAAATGTATGTTCCTGCGTGAGACTGTCCTGTGCTTTCCTTTGGTATTGGTATCCAGGTTCCAGTACTCTCATCATATCAGCTGTGGAGCATAGACAACTTTTTACTCTCAAGAGGAATCTGTGTAAGCATGGAATTGATTACTTCTAAGTTTTATAGAACTTGTCTAAGATAAAACCGCCTGAGTCTGATGTGTTCTTTTGTTATGGCTATAGGACGCTTCAAGCTTTGTGTTTCTTTTTAAATCAGTGTCATTAAGACATTTTTTCTAGGGATGTGTCCGTTTTATGTAAATTTGCAAATGTATTGACAGAAATATTTTCAAAATTGTATTAGACAGGTCTTGCATTGCTATAAAGAAATACCCAAGACTGGGTAATTTAAAAAGAGAAGAGGTTTAACTGGCTCATAGTTCTGCAGGCTATACAGAAAGCATAGCAGCTTTTGCTTCCTGGGAGGCCTCAGGAAGCTTACAGTCATGACAGAAGGCAAAGGGGGCCCGTCACTTCACATGGCCAGAGCAGGAGGAAGGGGTGGGGGGAAGTTCTACACACTTTTAAACAAGCAGATCCTGTGAGAACTCACTATACTGTATAGGGGTGGATGGTGCCAAATCATTCATGAGAACTCCACATGATCCAGTCACCTCCTGCCAGGCCCCTCCTTCAACACTGAGGATTACAATTCAACACGAGATTTGGTAGGGCCACAGATCTAAACCATATCAATAATATTTTCTTGTTATTTTTTTAATTTGTGCTGTAGCTGTATAGTTTGTGCCCTTTTCAATTCCTAATTTTGCTTGCTTAAAGCCAGACATTGGTCAATTTTAATATTCATTTTTTGGTTGTTTGAGACAGGGTCTTGGTCTGTCACCCAGGCTGGAGTGCCAAGGTACCACTGCAGCGTCGACTTCCGGGGCTCCAGTGATCTTCCCACCTCAGCCTCCCAAGTAGCTAGGACCCCATGCCTGGTAACTTTTGTATTTTTGGTAGAGATACGGTTGCACATATTGCCCAGGCTGGAATTTTAATACTGTTTTCTAGGTTTAACTTTTTGATTTCTCTGTGGTAGCTTATTTTCTCTTTAATTTCTCCTTTTATTTTTATAAGCTTATTACTTCGTTTTTATGTTTAGACTGTTGTTCTCTTTTCAGTGTTTTAAGTTGTATCTTTATTCCATTAATTTTCAGCCCTTATTCAGATATGACTATATATTGCTCATTAGGTAACATTTTATAGCATCTCAAAAATTTTGATATGTAACACTTTTATTATTGTTAATTTCTAGGTACCACAAAATTCTCATTATGAATTTTTCTTTGACCCTTTAATTTCAAATTTTTCAATTTTCTAAATATAATTTTTAAATTGATTTATTATTTTGTTCCAGTGTAGTCAGAATATCAGCCTGTTTAATTATTGAGATTTTTTTTCATGGCCTTGAAATTTACTTAATGTTTTTGCATGTGGTCAGTTGTTACATGTGTCAGTGAGAAAAATGTGTATTCTCTAATGGTCTATTACATGTGGCAATTAAATGAAGCTTCTTAATTGTATTGTTCAAATCCACTGTGACCTTGACAACATTTTTGTATATTTGACTTAGCTATTACTGATAGAGATATGATGAAATTTCCCACTGTGATAGTAAGCTTAATTTCTTCTTGTAGTTGTGTCAGTTTTGTTTTGTATATCTTGAGACTATTTTATTATATTCGTTTAATTTTAAAATTGTTTCAGCCTAGGTCAGTTGAACTTTTTATTATTACAGTATTTAATGACCTATTTTATCCTTAAAATGGTTTTTTGTTTAAGTATATATTTTTTCTGATATCAATATGTCTAACCTAACTTTCTGTTCTTATCCTTGGTACCTATATGTGCTTTTATGTTTTGGATGTATTGCCTGTAAGTAACATGTAGCTAGACTTTTTGTAAAACTAATCTGACATTGTGTGCAGAGAATGTGTTCTTGTAAAAAAAAGTTCCTTGGTATTTGCTGAGACTTGCTTTGTAGCCTAGTATGTGTGAGTTTGAGTACATTTTGTGTGCTTAAAAAGAAATATTCCCGGTTGTTTGTTGCAGAGTTCTTTATATGTCCATAATGTTTACTGCATTGTTCAAGTCATCTTCTGTGTCTTTTTAAGTTGTTTTGACTTCTTCATCTGTTCAGTAAGAGGGATGCATGGGCTGGGTGCTGTGGCTCATACCTGTAATCCCAGCACTTTGGGAGGCCAAGGCAGGAGGATTGCTGAAACCTAGGAGTTTGAGGTTACAGTGAGCTATGATCATGCCACTACACTCAAGCCTAGATGACAGAGTGAGTATCTCTAAAACAAAAGACAAACAGACAAACAAAAAAACAGAAAAAGGCAGGTATATAAAAATTGTGATTGTGAATTGGTCTTTTTTCTTTGTATTTGTCAGTTTTCTGTACATATTTTTGCATTCTAGTTCAAATTTGATTCTTCGTAGTGAATTATTTTTAATCATTATGAAGTGACCCATTTTATCCCTAATAATGCTTTTTTTTTTTAATCTATTTTATCTAACATTAACTTAGAAATACCAGCTTCCTTTTGGTTACTGTTTGCCTGGTATATATTTTTCCACCTCTTTATTTTTACTTTTGTGTGTGTGTTATTGCATTTTCGATGTGTCTTATATATGACATATAGCAGAATTTTTTTAATTTAAAACTGATAATTGTCTTCTAATTAGCATGTTTGCTACATATACATTTATTGTGATTACTAATGCATTAGATTTCTTTCTACTATTTTATTTTGTCATTTTTGCTTAGACCTTTTTCTTTGAATCTTTTGTTTTTCTTCCTTGGCTGCCTTCTATTAATTAAGATGTCTTTATTCCCCCCTTATCCTTTCACTTGGAAATGGAAATCATTGTATTCTCTTAGACATTATTCTTTTTTTTAATTTTTTTTTTCTTTTTTTTTTGAGATAAGAGTCTGTCTCTGGTGCCCAAGCAGGAGTGCAGTGGTGCAATCTTGGCTCAGTACAACCTGTGTCTCCCAGGTTCAAGCGATTCTCCTGCTTCAGCCTCTGAGTAGCCGAGATTACAGGCCTGTACTACCACACCTGACTAATTTTTGTATATTTGGCAGAGACAGGGTCTCATCATTGTTGCCTAGGCTGGTCTTGAACTCCTGACCCCAAATGATCCACCTGCCTTGGCCTCCCAAAGTGCTGGGATTACAGGCATGAGCCACTGCACCTCGCCCCTTAGTCATTATTTTTGTTTGTTTGTTTTTGAGACGGAGTTTTGCTCTTGTTGCTCAGGCTGGAGTGCAATGGCACGATCTCGGCTCATCACAACCTCTGCCTCCCCGGCTCAAGCAACTCTCCTGCCTCAACCTCCTGAATAGCTGGGATTACAGGCATGCACCACCATGCCCAGCTAATTTTGTATTTTTAATAGAGACAGGGTTTCTCCATGTTGGTCAGACTGGTGTCAAACTCCCGACTGCAGCTGATGCTCCTGCCTTGGCCTCCCAAAGTGCTGGAATTACTGGCATAAGCCACTGAGCCTGGCCTGACATTATTCTTAAATTTTTAACATAGGTAATTAATTAAAGGAAAAAATATAATATCTCCATCCTCTTCCCAAAAAACAAAGCTTTTATTTTTATTTTTATTTTTTCTCATTCTTACTGTCATCTTAAACAAGGCTTTTAGAATATTCTAACTGAGCACTCCTTCTCATCCTACATATTATTGTGTAGTTTTTTGGTTCTAACTAACTTGTTTTTATACCCCCAAGTTAGTTATCATTATTATTGCTTTATACAGTTGTGCTTATTTAGATGCACATTTGTATAGCATTTTCTTCCCTTATCCTTGCTTCTTGTATCCTACTTGTTTTTTTGGATTCAATGTCTTTCTTTCAGAAGTATGTCTTTCATTAGTTCCTTCATGGAAGGTCTGTAAGTGATGACTTTTCATGTTTTTGTTTGTTTACCTGAAAATATATCTTGGTTTTGTCCTTCCTTTGATTAGAATTCTAGTTTTCCTTCATGACTGAGTTTAGCATTCACAAACTTATTTAACAAATATTTATTGAATACCTACTGAGTGCTAGGAATACAGTAGTGAATAAAACCAAAAAATCTCTGCCCTTATGGAGCCTACATTCTTCTAGTGGCTGCATAATAAACCAGATAACTAGGTAACATTTATAATGTGTTAGTGAAAACTTGTTAAGAAGAGGAATAAAGCAAGGGAATAGGAAGATTAAGAGGGTTGAAGGGAGGTTGTAATTTTAGGTAATGACCAGGAAAGGTGGTGTTTAGACAAAGCCCTGAAGGAGGTGAGATATTAAGCCATCGGGGGAAAGAGGATTCTGGGAGAGGAAGCAGTAACTGCAAAGAAGGCCCTGAGGTGGGGCTGTGCCTGGCAGTTTGTAAAATAGCAAGGGGATCAGCGTAGCCCAAGCGAAGGAAGCACAGAAATAGGATATGAGGTCTTAGAGGTAAACGAAAGGGTGTTAAGGTTGGGTCTTTTAAGACCTTGTGGTTCATTTTTTGGCTTTGAAGTTTTTTCCCAGTGAGTGAAATTGGGAGCCATTGGGAGGTTTTAGGTACAGGAGGGACGTGATCTGACAGGATCACTTTGGGTGCTGAATAAACTGAAGGGGATAAGGGCAAAAGCAGGGAGAGGGGTTTAGGGGATATTGCAGTGCTCCAAATGAGAGATTGGCATGGCTTCCACTAGGAATGGCAGCCTTGAATACGGGGGGAAGAATTCAGATTCTTGATACATTTTGAAGTCAGAGCTGATAGGATTTGCTGGCAGATAAGATGTAGGGTGTGAGAGAATCAGGAGGAGTAGAAGATGATATCCAGGTTTTTGGCCTAAGCCACTAGAAGAATGGAGTTGCCACTTACACAGGGAAGGTTAGAGGGGTCATCAGGAGGGCTAAATGCGGGTTGCCTGTAAACATATAAGTGAAGAGGTAGATAATACAATGGGATCTATGAGTCTGAGGTTCAGAAGGAAAGTCTGGTCTGTAACATAGATTTTGGAGTCTTCTGTACATAGGTGATGGTACGTAAAACAAGAAATTAGGTAAGATTACCCAGGGAGTAGGCCAGGCACAGTGGCTCACACCTATAATCCCAGCTACTCAGGAGGCTGAGGCAGGAGAATTGCTTGAACCTGGGAGGCAGAGGTTGCAGTGAGCGGAGATCAAGCCACTGCACTTCAGCCTGGGTGACAGAGCGAGACCCCATCTCAAAAAAAAAATAAAAAAGATTACCCAGGATTGATTGATAGAAAATAGAAGAGGACTAAGAACTGAGCCTTAGGGCCATCTAGTAATGAATTTCAGATATAGGAGAGCTGTTGTTGTCTTGGAAATATCAGCTATCAATTTGTTCCTTTGTAGGCTTTTCTCCTGTCCATTCTCCAGAAGCCCTGAAATCCCAGCCCTTAGGCGTCTGGCATAATTGTGTCATCCTCTTCAAACCTGCATGTCACAGGCTGTCTGCTCCCTTTTCATTTTCTTCTTGTTTGTGGCAATCAGGGACTTCCATTTCCTTCTTTCTAGTTCAGATAAAATCGTATTTTGTTATATTTCTGACAACATTTAAAATCGTCTATAGAAGCAGGGTTATAAAGCTAATTTATATTGCTGTTCTAGCAGAACCAAAGTCAAAATCATTTTCTAATGAAAGTCAGAGTTTTGAGGTACCCTTGGTGTGGATGCCTATTCTGTACCATTTGTGTAAACAGTACCCCTCCCTCCCCCAATTTTCCTCACTTTTTGAATAATGTATTATAATTGTGGCAGTTGCAATTTCATAGCTATAGAAAACACTCCTGTGGTTACAGGCCTTGAACTATCTCTCTGTAATTTAATTTTTTTCAGATTTCTTAAGTGAACCGGAAAATCTGGATCATTTTAAAGCATTAATAGTAACTGCACTTAGTGGGGCAGAGGATCTCATCCATATCACTTGGAACGCTTCAGGAATAAAAGGGCATCGATTCACACTTGGCTCTGGTGAGAAGCCAAAAGCCACATTTTCAACACAGGCTTGCTCCTCCAAAAACACAAAGGCCTTCCCAGAAATCAGAAGATAGAAATATTAATCACTTATAGTTATATAAGTAACAGGAAATTTCTGTCATTTGGTTAATAACTTATTCTGATATGGAATTATCCAATAAATTTCTAAATGTTTTTGCTAGTTTGTAGAAAAAAATATATATTTTTTTTACTTTTTGAGACAGGATCTCTCTGTCACCCAGGCTGGAATGCAGTGGCTCAATCGTGGCTCACTGCAGCCTCCACCTCCTGGGCACAAGTGATCCTCCTGCCTCAGCCCCCCCATATAGCTGGGAGTATAGATTAGAACACTGGCCTAATTTTTGATATTTTGTAGAGACAGGGTCTAATTATGTTGCCCAGGCTGGTCTCGAACTCCTGAGCTGAAGTGATCTGCCCACTTCAGACTCTCAAAAGTGCTGGGATTACAGGCATGAGCCACAGTTAGTGGCCCTTATTATTATTATTATTTTTTAATAGTCTTTTTGAGGCAGGGTCTCACTCTGTCACTCAGATTGGAGTGCAGTGGTGTTATCTCGGCTCACTGCAACCTCTGCCTCCTAAGCTCAAGTGATCCTCCTACCTCGGCCTCCTGAGTAGCTGGAACTACAGGTATACACCACCACATCAGGCTAATTTTTTGTATTTTTGGTAGGGATGGGGTTTTGCCATGCTGCCCAGGCTGGTCTCAGACTCCTGAACTCAAGCAGTCTGCCCACTTTTGCCTCCCAACATGCTGGGATTACAGGTGTGGGCCACTGTGCCTGCCCCCTTATTTTTTAAATATTTATTTATTTATCTGTTTGTAATCATAACCTTTCACAGCCCACATGCAAGAAAAAAATTTAATGTTGGTATTTACCTATTCATGCTAGATATTAATATGTAGCAGATTTCAAGCTAAATTTTAAATTAATATAATTTTATTAATTGAATGTTAGAGGTGGCCTACATTTCTTCTGATTCTTCATTTCTTCTGATTCTTTTGAATCTGTGTGTTTTTAAATAACATTTAACATTTTAGGTGCATAATTCACCTTATTTATAATTACGCAGGAGTAAAGATAAATAATACTCCTGGTTTAATTACTTTTTAACTCTACTCTTCAGCCTGTGTTTCTCTGAGTAGTTTAACTAGCTCTTTAATGAGAAACAGGTTTCCCTTGACTAACAACTGAAATTAGAAAGGTAAAGAGTAGAGAGCTAAGCCAAAAAAAAAGGGAATATTTGACTGTGAAATTACTTATATGAAAAAAATATATCTTGAAAAGCCTGCTAAAGAAAAAGTAATTTCCACTGGGATCAGTTCTAAAGTAAAGAGTAGTAAAGTAATATCTTCCAGCAAAATTAACCTTTCCAAATAGAACCAATTACCAGAGCCATACGAAGGTAAATGAAAACTCAAACCAGAGCATTTTTCCTGGAGAGCAATAGTCTCCTTGTTAGGCCATGTTTCAGCAGGAACATCCACCCCTCCAAGGCATGGAAGGAAATGAGGCTCAGGGCCTTGCACTATGGATTTTGGTTCATTCTTTTATTTGCTTCTGAATCTGAGCCTTGTTTCTTAACTGCCTCCCTTGACAACCAACCATTACTCCTTGTAACTTCTGTTACAGCATGAGTTGGCCCTTTTTCACATTACTGAAGAGAAAAGCTGAGTGACACATGAACAAACATTTTCTAACCTGCATTTAAAAAATATAGAGTGGAATTTTTCATATCTAAAACAACAATAGAAGTTGCTGAAAACTGATTTGAAGGGTTAAAAATCAGAGCCAACTTGCTTCACTTTCAGGTCACTTACTTAGATTTCCCACTATATAATTAGGCATATGTTTTCCCAGTAAACATTATTTATTTGCCCATCGGTCAAAAAATACGAAATGAGTGCTGATTCTGTGTAAGACACTGGGTTTAGTGGAAATTTCAGCAAATCTTTATTGAATATGCCCCCTAATTAACAGTGGCGGGACTGCGAGTGGTTAATTTTCTGTTGCTTTGCTCTTTTCTATTCATTCCAAATTGTATTTATTGTTTGTGTTTTCTCTTAAGGAGTCAGGATCTTGCTCTGTTGCCCAGGCAGGAATATAGTGGCACAATCATAGCTCACTGCAACCTCGAACTCCTGAACTCAAGTGATCCTCCTGCCTCAGCTTCCCAAGTAGCTAGGACTATAGGAATGCACCACCACTCCTGGCTAGCTTTTTTATGTTTGGTAGAGACGGAGTCTTGCTATGTTGCCCAGGCTAGTCTTGAACTCCTGGTCTCAAGTGATCCTCCTACCTGAGTTTCCCAAAGTTGTCAAATTATAGGTGTGAATCACCATGCCTGCCTGTTGGTTTCTTAATTTTAAAACTTTGGACAATAAAGAAATATACAAAGTAGGCCAGTTGCAGTGGCTCACGCCTATAATCGCAGCACTTTGGGAGGGCCAAGGCAGGCAGATCACCTGAGGTCAGGAGTTCAAGACCAGCCTGGCCAACATGGTGAAACCCTGTCTCTACCAAATATACAAAAATTAGCTGGGCGTGGTGGCGGGCGCCTGTAATCCCAGCTACTTGGGAGGCTGAGGCAGGAGGATCACTTCAACCCAGGAGGCAGAGGTTGCGGTGAGCCAAGATTGCACCACTGCACCCCAGCCTGGGCAGCAAGAGCGAAACTCCATCTCAAAATTAAAAAAAAAGGAAACATACAAAGTAAAAAGTGAAACTTTCCTGTCAGTATCCCAGTTTCACTCTATAGAAGTTAACCACTGTACCAATTTTAAGTTATATCCTGCCAGTGCTTTTTTTTTCCTTCTGTTACATGGATACATATAACAAAGTATTGTGAGTTATGTATACACACATACATATATAGACAGTGGTTTTTGGAAGGAGCAGGGGATGGCTAGTTTATAAATCACATGTATTGTCTACAACTTTTTAAAAATTTCATTTTGTACCTCGATAGCTTTCCATGTTGGTACATACAGGTTTATATGTATGTTATGTTATGTTATGTTACGTTACGTTATGTTACGTTACGTTATTTTTTAAGACGGTCTCACTCTGTTGCCCAGGCTGGAGTGCAGCGCAGCAATCTCAGGTTGGCCCAGGCTGGTCTTGAACTTCTGGGTTCAAGCGATCCACCTGCCTCAGTCCCCCAAAATGCTGGGATTACAGGCATAAGCCACTGCCCTCAGACTACTTTTTACTTTAAAATGATTGTAAACTCTGTAGTATAGATGTACCACTTCCTGTTGTTTTCAGTTTTTCACCAAATACTATAGTATTTTATTCTGCAAGTTATTTTAAAAAATACATTTTATACACAGTCTGTAAGCATTTTTATAACTTTGCACATTTACTACAGTAAATATGGGAAATAAAAAAGCCCATAGGGTTTGTGTTCCTATGAGAATCCGATGCTGCTGATCTGATGGGAGGCACAGCTCAGGTGGTAATGCTGGCTCGCCTGCCGCACACCTGCCGCACACCTGCTGCTGTACAGCCCAGTTCCTGACAGGCCACAGACGGGTACCGGAATACAGCCTGGTGGTTGGAGACCCCTGTGTTAGATTGTTGATTGAATTCCTATTTTGAAGTACACCTAGAAGTTATGAGTGTAAATACACGGTGTAGAAACCAATGTAATAGATATTTCAAACTATTTTTGTTGTGGCCACTATGCCCTCTATTCATATTTTTCAATAATTTACTCAAGCCATAAATACTGAGTATATACTAATAGAGTTAGCATAATTCTGTTAGTATACTAATATAATGTATACATTGCAGTACATTTGCAATGTATATGCAAACTCTACACACGCTACTGATTTGGACTCTAGTCTTCCTTAAATCATATTCATATTCCTGGCTGCCCACATTTAGCTTCCTGAAACGTAGCTTTGCACAAATAACCCATTATTCTAACATTGTCAATGGTTTCCTTAATATGAAAAAGTATACTTGGAGCCAAAAGCCAATGTCCATTACATTTTTTCTCTCTAAAATCAGAACAAAAAGAAGAATATCTGCCATTAGTCGTACTGTGTTTTGTTTTGACCCACCACTTAAGATGAAATAAGAAGTATAAGTATTGAAAAAGAAGAAATAAAGTAATATATTCTATAAATAAAATTAGATCTAGACATAAAACCAGCAAAAGACTATCACATAATGCAAGTTCAGAAATGTAGCAGATTCAAGCCAAATATGCAAAATTCAATCACTTCCTTATAGGCTAGCTTTAACTATTAGAAAAATAATAAAGAAAGATACCTAAGATATTAATTACTGGGAAAGGAACTTTAATAAAAGGAAATGATCAATATGGGCACAATAGTGAAATCTTATTGAGACATTACATATGGTAAAAAAATAAATACAGAAGCATGTTTCTGATGTTTAAAAACTTACGAAGATTTTCAATTTTCCCAAATTTATAGTGCCATAGGAGTCAGAATCCTAATGCTTTTTTTTTTCCATAAAATTCTTGGAATACTAATGCTTTTTAAAAAAAATTATTTAACAATAAATATTTGCTTTCCATTTCCCAGATGAAATTATAGATAGTTGGGATATTACCAGTGGGGGGGAAAAAAAAAAGTGTCTGCCCTCATGGAGCTCACTCCACTTGACCTGGATGAGCAGACAATAATACTAGATATAGTGAAAAGAAAATCGTGAAGCCTGTTCAAAGGACATCGGTGCTGTGGGGACAGATTGCACAGGGATGGAGAACTGGGAATTTTAATGGGGTGGAAAAGTTGTGATTGCTCTTAGGGGCTTGAAGAGGAAAAGGACTCCTGAGAGAAGAATGTTTCAAGCAGAGGGAAAGTCTCTAGAAAAGCCATAGAGAGGAACATCCCTGGATGTTGACACAATAGCAGGTAATCCTGGTACCTGGAGGAGAGTGAGTGGAAAGAGAAACACTGAGGAGGAGATGGGAGGAGTGGGCAGAGACCAGATGATATAGGGCCTTGTAAGGCCTTGTTAAAACTTCCTCTCTTAACCCAAGGAAACTAGAGACCTGCTAGAAAGTTTTGCTCAGAGGAGTGACAAAATCATACTGTTTTACATAGGTCACTCACGTGGCTGTGTTACAAATACACCAAAAGAGAAACCAAGGAAACCAGTTAGGAGGTTGTTGCAGAAATCCAAGCAAGAGATAATGTGGCTTGCATCAGGAGAGCTAGGAGTAAGAGAAAATACTAGGATTCAGGATTTTTTTGAAAGTGGAATTAACAGAATTTCATGGCAGAAATGAGAGGAATCAAGCATGACTTCAAAGCTGTTGTTCTGAACAATTGTAAGAATGGGATTGCCATCACCAACCCTAAGAAGTCTGAAAGTGGAGCATCCCGATCTCTAGGCGTCTTTAAAGGGTTTCATGTCACCCAACAGCTACCCTTGCCTAGAGAAACCTGGAAACTCCCTGGGATTCAAAGGGACTTCCCAGACCCACTTTGCACAGATTCAAAACCATTTCCTAAATTCTACATACTTGTAGATTCTTTCTCCCTTCTTTCCTGTCTCCCTTCCTCCCTCATCCCCCTCTCACTCTCCCTTTCTTCCTTCTCTCTCCCCTTCCTCTCCTCTCTCTTCGACCTTCTTTCTCTCTCCCCTTCCTCTCTCCTCCTCTCCTTCTACTTCTCTTCCGCCTCCTCTCTACCTTCCTCCCTTCTCTCACTTTTCCCCTCCCCCTCCTCCTCCTCCTCTCCCTCCTCCCCCAAAAGGTACTTGAAGCTTCAGAAATGGACCTGGTGGAGCCCCTCCAAGTGTTGAAGGACTTCCGTTTTTTCTCTGCAATGCCACCCCCTCAGCCTGCCACCAGGTGGCAGTGCACTGCTGATCACTGAACTGTTGACCTGAACTACTGCAGAGGTGGTAGAGAGCTGAAGGTAGAGCCTCCAATAGGCCTTTTCACACCTCATTCTTTAATATAAACTAGGGCTTCTCATCCTCGTCCGCCCTTGAGAATAAATGGTTGAATCAACATCCTTTACCTGTAATTCAGTAAGTTATCAGACATTTGAGAAAAGCCTCTAAAACAAGGGAAGTCAAAAGTAACAATCAATGAAAGGAACTAGAGAAAAGGGCATTGCAGAGGCAGGAGTGGCAGTGGGGAGTTTAAAAGAAAACAATTATGGTCAAAGGAAGGAAAGGGCATTATTTCCCTTAAAAAAAGAATGAGGCTAGGCACTGTGGCTTATGCCTATAATCCCAGCACTTTGGGAGGCCAAGGCAGGCAGATCACAAGGTCAGGAGTTCGAGACCAGCCTGGTCAATATGGTGAAACCCCGTCTCTACTAAAAATACAAAAATTAGCCAGGTATGGTGGCACGTGCGTATAATCGCAGCTACTTGGGTGGCTGAGGCAGGAGAGTCGTTTGAACCCAGGAGGAGGAGATTGCGGTGAGCCAAGATCGCACCACTGCACTCCAGCCTGGGGACAGAGCAAGACTGTCTCAGGAAAGAAAGAATGAGACCTATTTTTAAAAATAAATAACACAACAACAACAAAACAAAAACCCTTGGCTATTAAAATTTTGATTGCAGCAGTAAAATTCAATGAAGGATTGGAAGATCATATTGAAGAACTCAAGAAAAAGATTAAAAGCATAATGAAAGCATAACAACAATAGAGAAAAGTAAGAAAATTAGACAACCAAACTGGATGTTGGATGTCTATTATCCAGAAAGAACAAAGAAATGGGAAAAGTTCAAAATGAAACAAAATTATGCCCAGGGAAATTTCTAAAATAGAAGGACCTGACTTTTAAAATGAAAGGACTATCCTGTGTCCAATGAAACTGTAGTCACAAGATATGTCCACAGTTTCAGAACTAACGATAATGAGAGGGTATCAAAAACTTTCAGAACAAGCAAGGGAGTCACATTTGAGGTCCAAATAGAAGTACATGGAGCAGGGTTTCAAACGGATTCCTCATGTACCCTCTCACAGAGGGTGTGCCCCACCAAAACAAGGGGCACCCAAAAGGGAGACTCAGCTCCAGGGATCTGGGCCTTGGACCAAGAGAGAAGGGAAGGGAATTCTTAGGACAGCAATGAAGGCAGTTCCAGTGTGGAGACTTCATAGGTGGTCCTAGAGAGCAACCAGCTGGGAACAGAGCAGTGACAGAACTCCAGAAGAGATGATGCCGGGAAAGTAACAGGAATGATAAATAACCCCAAGAGTTTGACCAAACTAAGACCAAAGGAACTTTAAAACTGTGTGTGTGTGTTTGTATGCGTGTGAACATTCAAAGGACAATGAATGTTTTGAATGCAGAGGAGGGAGAGATTTCTGTGAGCTAGTGTTAGGTGGGGTGGGGGCTTCTTCAAAAGAATAGGGAGATATTGGTTGATTTTTGGTTTTGTCTTTGAATATTTTTCTGTATTTTCTAAAGTTACAATTAGAAAACAGCTATTTTTTAGAAACAAAACTAAGAATAGATACAAGCCCCTTGGGAGTAACCACCTATTAATATGAAATATTTATTTTCTTTATAAATATCTAAATAAATAAATATTTTCTAAAAAAATAATTCAAACACATGCCATAAGCACCAATATTTTGAGGCTCATATCCTTTTATTTTAGAAGCAGAAAAGTTTTGCTGCTAGTTTAATAAATAGGAATTCTTTTGGTTTGCATTCTTCTTTTGGTTTTGCATTTTTGGTTTATATAAGACTGAGTGGCAGTTTGGTGGGTGCAGGATTTATCCACCAGCTCTTCTAAAATTAATGTGATACTCTTCCACTAAACACCACCTACTGCTTTCCACAAGGTGGGGTGCTAACTTCACACAGTGAACTGAGATAGTGTATAGCTTGCTGAGATGTCTACATTGAGTGCATTCGTTGTTACCTTCCGCAGTTCCTAAGCGGTTTTGTTTTTTTTTTAAAGAGGCAGAGGTCCAGAGAGCTTGTGTGACTGGTTGTCATCAGGACCCATTTGGGGACATATTCATCTGTTCTCACGCTGCTATAAAGCACTGCCCAAGACTGGGTAATTTATAAAGAAAGGAGGTTTGGGACCAAGGCTCATCCCTGTAATCCCAACACTTTGGGAGGTTGAGGTGGGTGGATCACCTGAGGTCAGGAATTCAAGACCATCCTAGCCAACATGGCGAAACCCCATCTCTACTAAAAATACAAAAATTAGCTGGGTGTGGTGGCGTGCACCTGTAATTCAAACTACCGGAGGTGCTGAGACTGGAGAATTGCTTGAACCCGGGTGGTGGAGGCTGAGTGTCTGCCCAGGCTGGGGTGCAATGGCACAATCATAGCTCACTGCAGCTCTGAATTCCTGGGTGCAAGCGATCCTTCTGCCTCAGGCTCCCAAGTAACTGGGACTACAGGCAAGGCCCATCACACCCAGTTAATTTTTTAATTTTTGATTTTTGTAAAGATGGGGTCTTGCCATGTTTCCTACGCCAGTCTCCTTCTGCCTTGACCTCCCAATCAGTTCTAAAAGAAATGTTTGTAAACTACATGGTTTCCATTGTGGGGTTTTTTTCTCAGTTTGTAAACTATAATGTATATTACAACTCGTGGTTTAACATAGTTACAGTTTTCAGTGTGCTTAATGTATATGTGCACTTTTCCTTGTTCACATGGACCTTAACTTACTGAATTACAGGTAAAGGTAAAAAAAATCTCTTATTTGAAAGAAGAGCAGACTAAATGAGTGAAATATTTGAATAAGAAAATATTTGTACTTTACTGCAAATAGAGATTCTGATGTGGCTATTTCCGCGAATAGATTATTATTTTTGAAATAGTATATCAGGTAGATGTATACATGCTTCTAAAGTATTTTAAACAGCTTAAGCGATTAAATTCCTCCCCAAATCTCAATTATTCCTTCTTCTATCTCTAGCCCTAAGGCCAGTTAGGTTAAACTTTCTTTAAATCATGTTCTGAATGGTTGAAATTAAAATAACTGTGAATAATATAGTACAGTTATTTCAACCTTGTGGTAATTTAACCAATTTCCCTATTCCAGTTACATTTATATTATATGGGATTCTTACAACATGCAGAGCAGTAATATTTTATAATATAGTACTGCTGTTTCTCCATTTTAGAACAAATTAATGGCATTCTAATCACCAATGTTTGGATTTAAGAACATAAATAGCACAATTTTTTTTTTAAATCTATACTATTGAGTACAAACATACAATTTCTTTTGTGCTGTTATAAAATCAGGATGTGGCCTGTCTTGGAATTCCCTATGTCCTTCCTTTTGCACAAATGGAGGCTGTTAGATCTCTTGCAGCCTTTAGGTCCAAGGAAATAATTCCAGTAAAATCTGTAGCACCTTCTGGCTTCCTGTCTCTTTCTCTTCGTGAGAAAGAGGATTTCTTACAGCATGTAGGAGAGAGAGCCCCAGGAAACATCTCCTGCCTCATGATACTCCAGTTGGGTTATACTCCCATCTTTCAGCTAATTATTGTAGCCAGGAGTGATTCTTCCATGTTGCTTAAGCCATTCCAGGCCTACTCTTAGAGGTAGGGTTAGGGGTGAAGGAAACAGGCGGCAAATCCCACCATACCATCCAGCTGAGAATATGAAAGGAATGAGTTACCCAAAGGAAAATTGTGGTATTGTCAAAAGAAGGAGTCAATAAAGCCTCAGAAGAGAACAAATGTCATTTATAAAAGGCTTTAAAAATCTTTTGAGGTGAAATCTCATAATTATTTCAGAAACCAACTACTTTTGTTTTTACCTGAAGCCTGAGAGCACCAGGCAAGGAGAGGCTTCTGGGAGTAAAGTGAGGAGTGGTTACAGGCCTTGGGGCAGAGCTGGAGTGGCAGCCCCGTTTCTCTTTGACAAGTCAATCTTGAACCAGGTGTGTGATCATGATGGCTAGTTAAGGATTCCTGATTTCAGCCAGGCCCCCTTGCTTCACAGTGGGAGACTGAGGTCGAGATAGATTGATGCACACAAGGTGACTGGTTGTCAGCAGGACCCATTCTGGGACTGTATTCGTCTGCTCTCATGCTGCTGTAAAGAACTGCCTGAGACTGGGTAATATATAAAGAAAAGAGGTTTGGGCCAGACGCAGTGGCTCATGCCTGTAATCACAACACTTTAAGAGGTTGAGGTGGGCAGATCACCTGAGGTCAGGAGTTCGAGACCATCCTAGACAATGTGGCGAAACCCCGTCTCTACTTAAAATACAAAAATTAACCGGGTGTGGTGGCGCACACCTGTAATTCCAACTACTTGAGGGGCTGAAACTGGAGAATTGCATGAACCTGGGTGGTGGAGGCTGCAGTGAGCTGAGATTGCACCACTGCACTACAACCTGGGTGACAGAGTGAGACTCCATCTCAAAAAAAAAAAAAAGAAAAAGTTTAATTGACTCACAGTTCTGCATGGCTAGGGAGGCCTCAGGAAACTTACAATAATGGCCGAAGGCATCTCTTCACAGGGCAACAGGAAGAGAATGAGTGCCCAGAAAAGGGGGGAGTGCCTTATAAAACCATCAGAACTCATGAGAACTTACTCACTGTCACAGGGGAACCACTCTCATGATTCAATTATCTCCAACTGGTTCCTCCCACGACATGTGGGGGTTATGGGAACTACAATTCAAGATAAGACTTGGGTGGGGACACAACCAAACTATATCAAGGACCCACAGCACTCTCACTTATGTGACACTTCATGGCACTTTATCAAAACTATAAGTATCTACCAAGTACTTGAAGGACATACACATAAAAAAAAAATTGTCGTAAATTATGGTCATCTTGATTCCATAATGATTAATTGAACCATCCAACATACATTTAAAAATATACATTGTATTATTTTTAAATAGTTATGAAAGAAAGCCAAAACCTTTTTTGGTTGAATGAAATTTTACCATTTTAGCTTTGTCTTGTTTCCAAGATTTTTCAGTCGTGTGGCATTCACTATACAATAAATGTATTATATGTTTCAGTGTGTGGTAACAGCAAAGAATGACTTCATCGACCACTTGATCTCCTCTGTTGTGGTTGATGATGCCATCTGGATTCTTTGGTGGAATTATTTCCATCTAAATCACTATAAACTCCTATTTAGTTTTCATGAATCTAAAGCCAGATACGTCTGTGGTTTTTAACAGTGATGTAATTCTGGAACATACTTTGAAAGTTATAAGTTGTCATATACTATTAGTATTTAACTCAGTGTTTCAAACACTAGAAGTCTGAACTAAATCCATCTCTGTTTTTTTGATCTTCAATATTCTACTTTTCTTGTCTCTCTTGCCACCATACATTTGGTTATACATCAGTCAAGTCAATACCGGGAGTGTTGGGAGACCCTGTGGTCATACAGAGTACTATGGGACATGGCCCTGCTCTGCAGGAATTAGAAAGCAGAGATAGAAAGGTTGTTTCACTAAGATATGTCTTTTTCTATATGACAGAGAATAAGAAAGAGTCTTGCTTCCTTGGCCAGTTGTGTGAAAGAGACCGGATTATGTTGAAGATAGGTATGTTTTGCAGGATATAGACATTGAACTGCAAAGAAAGAAAGAGAGAAAGGGGGAGAGAGAGAGAGAGAGAGAGAGAGGAAAGAAAGAAAGAGGAAAGAAAGAAAGAAGAAGGAAGGAAGGAAGGAAGGAAGGAGGAAGGAAGGAAAGAAAGAAGAGGAAGAAAGGGAGGGAGGAAAAGGGAGTAAAAGACAGAAAACTAAAACATCCTTTTTAGGAACATAAAACCCAGTTGACTGCCAGGTAGGAACAATAGTAAGACAGCAGAACTTGTCATTAGGGACTTGAGGCCTAAGGTTCTTTTTTTTTTTTATATAGAGATGGGTTTCTCCATGTTGATCAGGCTGATCTCAAACTCCCAATCTCAGGTGATCTGCCCGCCTCAGCCTCCCTAAGTGCTGAGATTATGGGCGTCAGCCACCATGCCTGGCAAGGCCTAAGGTTCAACAGAAAAGTCTGAGGATTTCTGAGGTCCTGCTGCGTCTTATTCTGGTTTTCCCCTAAAAGGCTTAGGGAATGTGTGTGGGGGCGGGGGCGGGGGCGGTCCTTGGCAACAGTGGTAGGTGGGTTTGGTAAGCCAAGCCTACAGTACAAAACAGGGCACAAAGGGCAAAGAGAGAGGAGGAGGAGGAGGGGAACTCAGTTCCCATAGAAGCAGGGAAAGAGACAACAAACTGGGGGTTTGAGAGTGGGTGATTTGAAAATCAAGGAAGAAAAAGGAAATGGGTCAGGATGGGTAGCTGGCTCTACATAAGAGCAGCAGGAGGCAGAGAGTAAACTCAGTGGTTCAGCACCTTATATGCTGCGGAAGGCAGCTCCTCAGCAGTGAGGCACAGAGTTCCAAGCAAGGTCTAGAGAAGGGTGTGAGTCAGCAGCATATTTCAGAACAGGTAGAAGAGCTAGAGGTTCAGGTCCTGGTGCTGTCACCTTGGGAAAGTCCAGATTCCTCATCTGTGAAGTGAGAAAGTTGGATTAGTATGTCTCTTACAACCCTGAGATCTCATGAGGTTAGAGCGAGCATCTTCCCCATCACCATCCCCCAGCATAGACCATAGACTAGACTTCTAGAAATTATAATGATAGCTGTGCGCCATGGCTCACTCCTGTAATCCCAGCACTTTGGGAGGCCAAGGCGGGCAGATCACCTGAGGTCAGGAGTTCAAGACCAGCCTGACCAACATGGAGAAACCCCGTCTCTACTGAAAATACAAAATTTGCCAGGCATGGTGGCACATGCCTGTAATCCCAGCTACTTGGGAGGCTGAGGCAGGAGAATCACTTGAACCCAAGAGGTGGAGGTTGTAGTGAGCCAAGATCACACCATTGCACTCCAGCCTGGGCAATAAGAGTGAAACTCCATCTCAAAAAAAAAAAAAAAGAAATTATAATGATCATCATTTGTCTGTTTTGCAAGTTATTTACTGAGTACCCGTGATGTGCAAAACATTGGGCAGTGTGATTATAGCAGTGAGCAAGATGAAATCCTTTCCCTTCATGGAGCTTGCATCCCAGGAAGAAAGGCAGAGTATATACAATCACATGTACACATAAATGAACATATTAATTTGAGGTAGTGGTGATTGCTATGAAGATGGTAAAATAAAAGAGTGTCGTAGAGAGAGACCACATGTTTGGGGAAGAATTGTTTCCTCTCTGAGTGAGTAATGTTCAGACAAGGCCTGATGTGCAGGAAGGAGCTAGCGGTGAGACAGTCTGGGGGCAAATCAAACTGGTTAGAATGAGCAGAGAAGGCCCTTAGCCAGGAGTGGGTCTGACACATTCGAAGAGCAGAGAGAAGACCCGTGTGGCTCAAGTGAATGAACAAGGAGGAATTAGAGAGGTAGCCAGGACTAGATTACATAGGACCTTGGGAGCAACTGGAAGTCATTTGGACTTTATCCGAAGTGCAGTGGAAAGCCTTTGTGGGGTTTTAAAGCAGGACTGTGAAAGGATCTGCTTTGCATTATAAACAGAAGGGTCTGGCAATTCTATAAAGAATAGATTGTAGGGGAGCAAGAGGAGAAGCAAAGAGAGTAGTTAAGGGGCCGTTGAAGTAGTCGAGGTGAGAGTTGGTAATGACGTGAACCGTCGTAGTAGCTGGGACATGTGGAGTAAGTGGTTTGCTGTGGAATGTGTGTAGAGGTTTTGGAAGAAGGAAACATGAGGACAACCTGCTCTCCTTTTTTCTGTCCCTGGCAACCTCATAGATCTTCATATCTAGAAGGAAACCTGTGATAGATTCTACTGTTTATTTGTTGATTGCTACCTTGAGAATACAGAAGGAGTAGCCTGTTGTGGTAGCAAATGTGATAGTTCAGTTTTAAGTCACTATAGAAAGGCCTAGTGTATAGAGAAATACAAAAAAATATATATCCATATGTGCTTCTCAGCCCCAGTGGAATGGATTGAGATCCAGGTTAGCAGCCCCCAGTGTTCCCACAGGGAAGAACTACTTTCCCTTGGTCTATAAGAATTCAGGAAAGGACTGGCCCTGCTTGGGTCATGTCGCTACTCCTGAACCAAATGGTAGTCCTGGGAGTGGGAGGCAGGAGTGGTAAAATGATGGAGCGGGGCTGGGCTCAGTGGCTCACGCCTGTAATCCCAGCACTTTGGGAGGCCAAGGCGGGCGGTTCATGAGATCAAGAGATCGAGACCCTCCTGGTCAACATGATGAAACCTCATCTCTACTAAAAATACAAAGAATTAGCTAGGCGCGGTGGCATATGCCTGTAGTCCCAGCTACTTGGGAGACTAAGGCAGGGAGATCACTTGAACCCAGGAGGCAGAGGTTGCAGTGAGCCGAGATTGCGTCACTGCGCTCAAGCCTGGTGACAGAGCTAGACTCCGTCTCAAAAAACAAACAAACAAAAAAGATGAAACAGGCATCTTTTGTGCCTCACATCCCATTATAGGACATGAAGCTGGGTCAGGAACAGTTCTTTTAGAGCAAAGGGACAGACTAGCAAACACTATGTCTATAAAGATGCCTTTATTTGGATTTATCCAGATGCCGGAACCCCTGGGGAATTCCTGGCCCAACTCATAGCAGGCCTGAATTGTAGCTGTCTAAACCTCTGTCTCATTCCCTGGTCTTCAAATGAATTTTTAAGGCCAGAATACAAGCCTTGTATTGATTATTTTTCCTCCTTGACTTCTTTATATATTTGATTATTTTCTAAAACTGTGCAAAATAATAAACACTCTCTTAAGATTTTGCCACAGCCTGGCTGCCAGTGTTTCCTTTAAGTGACACAGGACGTCAGGTAACCCAGCACCCAGTTTATGTCAGTCATAGCTGATCTGAGGATACTGTCCCCGTCAGGATGACCCAGGTTCCCGTCTAGTTATCTGCATGGCTGCATAGCAGGATTCATACAAAAACAGTGGGACAGAGAGTTTTTGAAGCAGGCAGGCGGATCACTTGAGAGCAGGAGTTTTGAGACCGTCTGGCCAACATGGTGAAACCCTGTCTCTACTAAAAATACAAAAATTAGTGTGGTGGCATGTGCCTGTAATCCTAGCTACTCAGGAGGCTGAGGCAGGAGAATTGCTTGAACCCAGAAGGCAGAGGTTGCCGTGAGCTGAGATCGTGCCACCACACTCCAGCCCGGGCAACAAGAGCTAAACTCCATCTCAAAAAAAAAAAGTTCCTGGCTTCCCTGTGTAAGTTATGTTGTAATGGAGGAGAAAGCAATACGTAATAAGTATATAATATGCCAGTATCGTAGATGCTATTTTAAAGCACACAGAAGGCTTGGTGATGGGGGAGGGAAGAATATGTGTACGTGGGGGTGTGGGAAGGGAAGGATAGTGTTATTTTAGAAAGGCTAGCCAGGAAAGATATCTCTGAGGCGAACTGATATGCCACAATGGTGGGGGGATGTGTAGGGGAAGACTCGGCTTTATAGAGCAATCTCTTTTTGGTAGGATATTTAGTTACTTGAACTTACTACCAGAAAATAATGTGAGAAAGATTGGATAGGATTTGGAAGTGGAGGCTTCTCTAGTTCAGAGAGTGAACACCAGATGGACTCTCCTGTCCTGTGCCAGTCACCTTCATGTCATGGTTAGGACTTCCGGCTTGGCTTTCTTTCCAGCTACCACTTCAACTTTCATCCCTGACATTGATGCAGATTCTCCCATCATATTGACTCTTCAGGCTGTACTGAATAAGTATCCTCCTTTCTAACTTGGAAGAGGCTCTTCATTGCCCTGCCCTAGGATAGCCATGTGCTTTATCATTTAAATTGATACTTCTGAGAGCAGATGGGGCACTATCAATAATTATGCTGAGACAATAGGTGTAAACCAAGACCATCCTCTGCAATCTAGATGATTGGTCACTGTAGGCATGTGGTCACTGGCTGAGCTAGCTCCAGCATACCAGTGGAACCGAGACTCCCCTCCCAGCTAAACTTCTGGTCTGGAGACTGGGAAGTTGGCACCTTGTATGGTACATCCACAGATCAAAAGAGAGGTCATCAGGCCAGGCAGGGTGACTCAATCCTTAATCCCAGCATTAGGGAGGCGGAGGTGGGCTGGTCACCTGAGGTTAGGAGTTCGAGACCACCCTGGCCAACATGGTGAAACCCCATCTCTACTAAAAATACAAAAGTTAGCCAGGCGTGGTGGCAGGTGCCTGTAATCCCAGCTATTCAGGAGGCTGAGGCAGGAGAATCTCTTGAACCCAGGAAGTGGAGGTTGCAGTGAGCCGAGAACACGCCGCTTGACTCCAGCCTAGGTGACAAGAGCAGGGCTCTGTCTCAAAAAAAAGAGAGAGAGAGTTTGGCCGGGCACGGTGGCTCACGCCTGTAATCCCAGCACTTTGGGAGGCTGAGGCAGGTGGATTATAAGGTCAGGAGTTCAAGATCAGCCTGAACAACATGGTGAAACCCTGTCTCTTAAAAAAAAAAAAAAGAGAGAGAGAGATAGTTCATCAAATGTTAGTTACTTGTCTTATTGCCCTACCCTCAGGCCTGATTTTCTATTTTATATCTTGGAGGTTCCTCCGTTCCCATCCTGGAACATGCTTGCACTAGTTTCTGTTCTTCTGAAAATGGACTGGGACTTCCTAAACTCATTTTCTTAGCTGCTTCAGCCTGCTGCCAAGGATGAGATGTAGACTTTCTTCCATGTCCAGGTCTAGGAAAGCTATCTCCAGCCCCAGAAACTTTTGCATAGGCCTTATCAGGCCTGGATATTTATGTCCTTGGAGCCAAGATAAAATCAGAGGAGCCAGAATCAAACTGATCACCTTTCCAGTCCCTTGTGACAGTGCCTGGATGTAATCCAGAAATACTGTTCATTGCCGCTTCTTTGTAAAGTTATATACTCACAGCCTTGAAAAAATTAAAGGAACATAATAAACACCCATGCTTTTTTAAAGAAAATATTATACATATTGAAATTAGGCCACACAATTTGGTGGAAGTAACAGCCAAAAAACTTCTATGATGGAATTCTACTGAATTATTTTTATCACAATGATAACAATGACATGATATCTTACTGGACTCAAATGTAGTTTGTAGTGTAGGTCCACAGTTCCTTAGTCTGAAATCCTAAAGAGCTCTGAAAACTGGAAAAAAAATTCCAGTTTGTCCCAAGCTAATTTAACGGCAAAACCTGATTTGAATCAGCATAGTCTTTATTTATCCTGTTTACTGTGAATATTAACGTTTTGTTGCAGAAATACTAGTGTGTTTTATTTCTTTCCCAAACTCCAAAAGAGGATAGTATATAATACATGGTGTATAAACCATATTACCTATCCAAACACTTCTGACCCAAAAGGTTTCTCTGAGAAAGGATTTTGACTCTACAGTACCACTTAGCCTATTACCTGTTTTTCAATTAATAATCTCCGCAAATTAGATGAGCATAAACCTCAAACGATTTGCTATTGCTTCTGTCCAGTTTATAGTTTGGAAACTACTTGGTATTAATTTCTAGTTCAATATTTAGTACCTTAAGCTTTTGGAAGGGGAAAAAAAACATTGATTTGATAAAAGATTGATAAATAAATAAAAATAGTGAATACATATTGAGCCCAGATCCCCCATTATACTCTGGCATGCCATGGAGAGAGGAGAAAATACTCTTTGCCGTCATACGAAGAAGCAGGGTGGTCACACGTTTCCATTTTCGCTTTGTGCTGAGCCTATAAGAACTGCACTTGTGTCCTCTTGGAGCATAATAGAACCCTCCGAACGCAATATCACACCTTTTTCTGAGTGCAAAAAGTAGTTATATGCTTTTCACTAGTTTAGAAAAAAGCTTTTCTATTCTTCTTTTCTCAAGGAACATATTGTTTCTCAAGGCCAAAGGGAGAGGAAGAATGTATTAAATATTCAGTTCTTTACTTTCTGACTTAACTGTGTGGTAGCCAGTCTCCAAGAAAGCCCTCAGTGATTCTCACTTCCTGGTATTCACATTCCAGTGTAGCCCCTTCCGTATCAAATAGGGTTGACCTGTGTAACTAACATCAAACTATCAGAAATATCAAAATGTGACTTCTGAGGTCAGGTCATAAAAGACATTACAGTTTCTGCCTTGCCCTCTCTCAGAGCACTTACTTTTGAGAGGCTGGCTGTTGTGTAATGAGAACACTTAAGGAGCCCTATGGAAAGATGCATTTGGCAAGGAACTAAGGATACCAACTCACAATCAGCACTAAATGGCCAGCCAAATGAGTGAGCCACCTTGGAAGTGGATTCTTCTGCCCCAGTCAAGCCTTCAGATGACTGCAGCCCCAGCCACCCACTTGATTTCAAGTTCATGAGTCACTGTAATCCAGAATAACCCAACTAAGCCACTCCTGGGTTCCTGACCCACAGACACTAGGAGAAACAGAATATACCTGTGGTTTTAACTGCTAAGTTTGGAGGTAGTTGTTACACAGAAATAGGTAACCAGTATACCTGGAACTTTGATTCAAGGAAAATACATTGGTTTCTTTTGATTATGAAAATAATATCACTTTCTTGTTGTAAATTTCAAACATATTCAAAGATATTCTGACCTGAAAAATGAAAATATCCTATAATATCATCCTCTATAATTTGTGGTATGTAGTTCCAGTTCTAGATTTTTTTCTTTTTCTTTCTTTCTTTTTTTTTTTTTTTTTGAGACAGACTCTTGCTCTGTAGCCCAGGCTAGGGTGCAGTGGCATAATCTCTGCTTTTTGTAAACTCCGCCTCTAAGATTCAGCAGTTCTCCCACCTCAGCCCCCAAATAGCTAAGACTATAGGCACTCGACTATTTTTTGTAGAGAATGGGGTTTCACCATGTTGGCCAGGCTGGTCTTGAACTCCTGACCTCAGATGGTCCACCCACCTGGGTCTCCCAAAGTTCTGGGATTACAGGTGTGAACCACCATGCCCAGCCCAGTTCCAGATTTTTAAAATACAAATACTAATGCATGGGCCAGGTGTGGTGGCTCAACCCTGTAATTTGGGAGTCCAAGGTGGGTAGATCACTTGAACACAGAAGTTCAAGACCAGAATGGGCAACATGGCGAAATCTGTCTATACAAAAAAATTAGCTCACACCTGTGGTGGCTTACACCTGTGGTCCCAGCTATTGGAGGCTGAAGTGAGAAGATCTGGGTGTGCTGGCATATGCCTGTGGTTCCAGCTACTTGGGAGGCTGAGGTGGGAGGATCACCTGAGCCCAGGGAGGTCAAGGCTGCAGTGAGCTGTGATTGCACCATGCACTCCAGCCTGGGCAACAGAGTGACGCCTTGTCTCAAAAGAAACCAAACAAACAAATACTAATGTGTGTGTGTTTGCATATGAGTATTTTGTTAATTGATGCTGGATTATATTAAACATGCTGTCTTCCAACTTGAATGATTCACTTAATGTGTCTTAGGATATCTTCCATATGATTTCAAATAGTTCTATGTCATTTGTTAATATCTCCATATATTTTACTATATGCACTTCCCCATTCCCTACTGGAGAACATTTGGTCTAGTTTCAGTTTCCACAAACACAAACAATGATATAGTGGGGTAATCTGTAGGATATATTTCCAGAAGCAGAAATGCTGAATCAAAGGGAAACACATTTAAAGTTCTGATAGATATTTCCAGATTGCCCTCCCAAAAAGTTGTACCCATGTATTTACCCAGGGAATGTGAATGACTGTTTCCCTACACTCTCAACAACACTGGGTATCCATTGTCATTGCCAACTAGGTTGGTGAAAATGACTTGTTTTCTGTTGTGCTTAATTGTTAGCCATCTTTTTATATGTTTATCATTACTTGTATTTCTTCTGTTTGGAGTTATCTGTCCATCTTTGCCCATCTTGATACTAGGTTACCTGTCTTATATATTGACTGGTAAGAACTCTTCGTATATGAACAGGTTAAATTATTTACCTGAAACATACTTTATAGAAACTTCCCCCAATTTATTGTTCAAACTGACTTGAACATTTTTTTAATCATAGGAACTTCTTTGTCATGTGTGATCCCATCTGATGTGTTATATAAGGCATGAGATAGGCTTTACAACTCTAATTTAAAAAGGGTTAAAATGAAAATTTAAAATAAGCAAGAAAGCACTTCAATTCCTACAGCTGTTAACTGTAGGTATCAGTGACTCCATTGATTTGGATTCCTTCTATTTCCTTCTAGTATACCAAATACTACATTCACCGAATTCCAAGAAGCCGTGAGGTTCAGCAGTCCTGGCCCTCCACGGTGTTTACCACCTTGCACTCCATGTGGCTGTCCCTCCCTCTGATTCACCAGGTGAAGCCAGATTTGGTAAGTAAGACCATCACTAAGGAGGGGGAAAGTAACTCCCTGTAGATCTTTCCTTAGTAACAGGACATACTGTTTTCTTAAACAGTTACCATTTATCAGTGTGCCAAGTAGTACGCAAGACCCAGAACTGGCTGGTGCCTTGATCTTGGAATTCCCAGGCTCCAGAACTGTAAGAAATAAATATCAGTTCTTTTTTCTGAGATGTAGTCTCACTCTGTCGCCCAGGCAGGAGTACAGTGGCGTGAGCTTGGCTCACTGCAACCTCCACCTCCCTGGTTCAAGCAATTCACCTTCCTCAGCCTCCTGAGCAGCTGGGATTACAGGCACCCACCACCACTCCTGGCTAATTTACAGGCATGAGCCACCACGCCCAGCCTGTGACCAGTAATCTTTGATGTTATTGTTGTAACTGTTTGGGGATACTGTGAACTTAATAAGACTTACTCAGTAAATGTATGTGTTCTTACTGCTCCAACAACCTGCCATCCACTGTCTTTCTCTCTCTCTCTCCCCTTGGGCTTCCCTCTCTGTGAGACACAACAATATTGAAATTAGGCCAGTTAATAACCCTGCAGTGGCCTCTCAGTGTTGAAGTGAAAGGTAGTGTTTGCATGTTTTGCATTTTAAATCAAAAGCTAGAAATGACTAAACTTAGTGAGGAAACCATTTGCAACAGGCTGTTAGCCAAGTTGTGAATGCAAAGGAAAAGTTCTTGAAGGAAATTAAAAGTGCTATTCCAGTGAAACACTGGTTTCATGATAAGCACATAAAATAGCCTCATTGTGTTGATATGGAAAAAGTTTGAGTGGTCTGGATATAAAATCAAACCAGCCACCTTCCCTTAAGCCAAAACCTAATTCAGGACAAGGTCCTAATTCTCTTTAATTCAGTAAAGACTGAGAAAGGTGAGGAAGCTGCAGAAGAAAAGTTTGAAGGTAGCAAAGAAGATTGGTTAAGGCTTAAGGAAAGAGGCCATCTCCATAGCATAAAAGTGCGAGGTGGAGCAGCGGAAGCTGATGTAGAAGCTGCAGCAATTTATGCAGAAGATCTAGCTAAGGTAATTGACTAAAATGGCTACACTAATCAACATATTTTGCATATAGACAAAACAGCCTTAGATTCAAAGATGTCATTCAGGACTCTCATGGCTACAGAGGAGAAGTCAATACCTGGCTTCAAAGTCTCAATGGACACAGCTGAATCTCTTGTTAGGGGCTAATGTAGCTGGTGACTTTAAGTTGAAGCCAGTGCTCATTTACCATTCTGAAAATCCTTGGGCCCTTAAGAATTATGCTAATTCTATTCTGCCTGTGCTCTGTAAATGAAACAACACAGCCTAGATGACAGCACATCTGTTTACAGCATGGTTTATTGAATATTTTAAACCCACTATTGAGAACTACTACTCAGAGACAAAGCTTCCTTTCAAAATATTACTCCTCTTGACATTTTTGGGCTGGATGATTTTTATTTTTAAAAAATACAATATATTACCGCTCATTGACAATGCACCTAATTATCCAATAACTCCAGTGGAGGTGTACAAGGAGATTAATGTTTTCGTGCCTGCTAACACAGCATCCATTCTGCAGCTCATAAATCAAGGAGTAATTTTGACTTGCAAGTTTCATTATTTAAGAAAACATTTGTAAGGCTATAGCTGCCATAGATAGTGACTCTTCTGATGGATCTGGACAAAGTCGATTGAAAACCTTCTGGAAAAGATTCACCATTCTAGATGCCATTAAGAACATCCTTGATTTATGGGAAGATGTCAAAAAACAGGAGTTTGGAAGAAGTATACTCCAACCCTCCCGCATGACTTTGAGAGGTTCAAGACTCAAGTGGAAGAAGTAATTGCAGAGATGATGGAAATAGCAACAGAGCTAGAATTAGAAGTAGAGCCTGAAGATGTGACTGAATACCTGTAATCTCATGATGAAACCTGACTAGAACCCTACTCTATGACAGGATTTATACTGTGCACTCGAGGTATAAAAGTAAACACAGGCCGGGCGAGGTGGTTCATGCCTGTAATCCCAGCACTTTGGGAGGCCGAGGCGGGCGGATCATGAGGTCAAGAGATTGAGACCGTCCTGGCCAACATGGTGAAACCCTGTCTTTACTAAAAAATACAAAACATTAGCTGGGCATGGTGGCACATGCCTGTAGTCCCAGCTACTCAGGAGGCTGAGGCAGAAAATTGCTTGAACCCAGGAGGCGGAGGTTGCAGTGAGCCAAGATCGTGACACTGCACTCCAGCCTGGCACCTGGCGACA
This sequence comes from Sapajus apella, assembly GCF_009761245.1. NCBI lineage: Eukaryota > Metazoa > Chordata > Mammalia > Primates > Cebidae > Sapajus > Sapajus apella. Next base: position 8,203,559 of record NW_022437004.1, on the reverse strand, counting down.
GAGCGATACTCTGTCTCAAAAAAAAAAGTAAAACACAGCTCCACTTCTAAATGGCCTGAGGTGATCTGTGAAAATGGCTCACTATTCACTTGACCCAGAAAATCCCATAAAAGTCATGCAAATCAAGAAGTTAAAGTCTTCATGTTCACTTTAAGAACATCCATGAAATTGCCCATGCCAGAGAGACCTACGTAACCAAGGTTATGTTGCTTGTCAGTGTAGCATAACTCCAGTTTTCTTTAGAAATGTATTAGATTCCACCAGTATTAGCTAACTTGCTCAATTAAAAAGTTATCTAGTATTTTTGAAAAATATCTTTAATGCAGGAGGTTCTTTAAGGATTGAATAAAACAGCTCCTCACGAAGCATATACTTTCGCCTCAGGAAAAATGGAGTAAAGAGATAACAAGTAGACTTGAAATACAGATTAATTCCATAGAAAATGAAGACCCTATTTAAATCAGAAATCATTCTTCCTCTCTGCAGCATACATTAAAGTACTTTTAGCCTGTTCTAGTATTCAAGATTCTCTTTATTTAAAAAAAAAAAAAAAATTTAGAAACGGAGTCTCACTGTGTTGCCCAGGCTGGTCTCGAACACCTGGGCTCAAGCCATCCTCCCACCTCAGCCTCCCAAAGTGCTGGAGTTACAGGCGTGAGCCACCGTGCCCAACCTCTAGTTTCTTAAGATTGCAACTTAGGTTGTTTATTTAAGATATTTATTCTTTTCTAATACAAGCATTTAATGCTATACATTTTCCTCTCAGCAACTGCTTTAGTTTCATCCTACAAATGTTGATATATTACACTTTCATTCAGTTCTAAGTATTTTTTATGTTCTTCAAGACTTCATCTTTGACCCGTAGATTATATACAGTGTTTGGTTTAATTTCCAAGTGTTGGGAGATTTTCCCTATTATCTTTCTGTTATTGATTTCTAGTTCAATTTCACTATGATCAGAGAACATACTCTATTTTAAAATATATTCAGTTTTTTTCATCCAGGATATGGTTTGTCTTGTTGAGTATTCCTTGGGCATTTGAAAAGAATGTGCATATAATAGTCTATGAGATCCTGTTGATTGATAATGCTGCTGAGTTTTTCTATATCTGCTGTTTTTCTAATGGTTCTGTTGATTGCCCAAAGAGTCATGGAACACTTTGTTAACCCTTCTAAAACTATGTCTAAATAGCCTGATTGATCTCAGCCCTTCATAATCTCTTCTATGTTCTTCTGCTAATGTAAAGTAAACATTGATCCCACATTAAAATGAATTTTAAATATTCTATTTGCTGGTACTCTTTTGTATCTTGAAGACTGAAGATTTTTTCACTATTGTGTCTTTAGTTTTTTTCTATAAGTAGGAGTCTCTGAGTCAGTCTTAGAGTGAGAAGGCTAGTCTCATATTCTCTTGAAAATATACTCCTGAAAAGGAATTGGTTTGTTTCAAAGAGAGGAAGAGAAAATTTAATTTGTGAGATTGCTGATTATTAAAGTAGGAGGACCGCTTATTCTGGGGGGAAAAGATCTATAAAGCTCTCCAGGGTAAAGGCCAAGTATTTTTGCATTTTCCATGGTCCCTTTCTAGAAAAGCTTCCACATATTTGTGGAATGACTTAAAAATAGATGAATGAATACTGGATAAAGTGAGTCATCACAAAAACAAAGACACCCACTCCCTACTCTGGTGCTCTTGTCAGACTTTATTAAGAGTCTGAAAAACCAGGAGGGCTCCCCAAGTCTGCAGTGTTTGGTTACTGGCTTCCTTCCACCCTGGCCATTATCAAATAACTCAAGGAAAGAGCTCTGCATACAAAAACGAAACCTAATTTAATTTTTGATCAAGTAAAAAATAAATTTCAGATTCTCTTTGTATAACAAATTGAAAAGAAATAGACCATTTCAGCCTAATACTCTGCTTCTTTGCCTGAAGCTGGTTTAATTCACCATGACAAATTTAGATGTACTTATTACATCTACACTCACTCACGCTTTGCATGAAAGAAGGCCATTATTTTATTTAGTCATTTTTTTCCAGGTTCCATACCTAGTTTGAGCTGTGAAATGTCTAAGTTCATAGCAGTAGAAAGTTGACAGCCAGGTGTGGAGGCCCACACCTGTAATCCCACTACTTTGGAAGGCCGAGGCAGGCAGATCACTTGAGGTCAGGAGTTCGAGACTAGGTTGGCCAACATGGTGAAACACCCTCTCTACTAAAACTACAAAAATTATCCGGGCATAGTGCTGTGTGCCTGTAATCACAGCTACTCAGGAGACTGAGGCAGGAGAATTGCTTGATCCCAGGAGGCAGAGGTTACAGTGAGCTGAGGTCACTGCACCGCAGCCTGGGGGATAGAGCAAAAATCCATCCCAAAAAAAAAAAAAAAAAAAGTTGATAACATGGATGGTGGGTTATTGTCTATAAGTAGGATACTGTGATTTTTTTTTTAATTAGGTATTTTCTGTGGTGAGCCACAAACTAGGTGACACCAAGATGATCACTGTTTGTATAGTATATAAAATTTTTATTAGCCTACTAATTAACATGTATTTGAAATATTAAGAGGCAATTAACTTCTTGTTGATATGCCAGAACCCTTACGGGAACTTTTTCTCCTTAACTGTTATTTATTTGATTCTCTTTGTATAATGACCTTCATCTGGTGTTATATTCTGTGGTGATCAAAAAACTTTATAACATGTTCAATGGAAACTTGGCTATACAAAGAAAAGGTCAGCTGTCCCAAGATGCTTATCTGTAAATGGAATTAAGTAAGAGTAAGGTTTTTCAAGCCAAGTCAACTGAGAAACAATTAGATCACACTTGTCAACTCCTTCATGTTTTCCAAGATTAATGAAATCATAATTGGGAGCCATTTGTTTAGGTTTCTTCAGTTCCTGCTCCTCTGTCGCCCAGTCCTCCATAATGCGTTAGAATAATGCCCGTGTTACACCTTCCCACTGTGTGTTTCCGCTCCATATATCCGCTGTAAATTTGGCAGCCTCCTTAAAGATACAGAAGGACAGGCCCTGAACTGTACATGCATTTAGCGAATCTGATGATGGTCAGAGTCCACTGTGAGAAGTGGTTTGATGTGAAAATCCTCCCAAATATCTGATTTCTTGTGACTGACAAACTGCTTTCCTAGCTGCATGGTGAAATTACCAGCTGTGCCACTGACGCATTGGCTGAGTGAAAACCTGTAGCTGCTTCCATCCATAAATGAGGTATTTAGTTTAAACATTATAGCTTCTGTTTCACATTGAGTGAGTTCAGAACAACATCTGTGTCAAAATTAGGTTGTGTATTAGCAGTTAGATTGCTTTGAGTTGTTTTTATTCATCTCCATTTTGGGGGACTCTCAGCAGCTTGAAAATGATTTTTCTTTCGAAATTGATACTTTTTCCCACTTGGCAAACACGACGTTTTTCCTCTCTGCAGAAGCCAGCGTGGCTTTGCTTGCGATTTTTGCTCTCGTTTTGCTTTGCCTGCGTCACTCTGAGTTGTCACTGTTCCAGCCCATCACAGGCGCATTTTGGATTTGAGGCTGGTGGGGATTCTTCCTTTCAAGGTGAAAGCCAATGGATAGCTGTGAGGTCACAGTGAAAACAAAAATGAAAGTTGAATGAAAACTAATTCAGTTGTGAGAGGATAAGAATAAGGAAAACAGGATGAAAACAAAACGGTTTTCGATGAAGGAACTCATGTGGTCAAAGGCAGTGAGCTCCAGAGACCTGGCCTTGTAGATGAGGGTAATGGGAGGTGCTGGTGGTGAGGTGGGAACAGAGGGTGGGGTGAAGAGAAGGGAAGCCTTTGAAATGACCTTAGATGCGTAAGTAATTCCTAGAACCAGTCCCAGCTTCACAGACTTTTGGTGCTTATTTTAAAGGATCATGTGAAGCAGCTCTATTTGTACAGCACTTGAAAATCAAGAAAGTGATGTTTCTGTTTAGAATCTTTAAAATCTCCCTTTGACCTTAGGAAAAAAAAAATAGAAGAAGGGGTTACAAACAGCACAGATAATTGAATATGTAATGGGAGAGCCTAGGAAGGGCTGCCACCCTCCAAGTTAAGAGAGATCCTTAAAGTTTTAAAGGTTGTGTAACTAGAGTCAGTAGGGAAGTATCATGAGATGTTTTAAAAATTTGAATACAGACCATGAACTCCTTGGGGAACGGTGAGGTGTATCACTCATCTCGGCAGTCCTAGCACCTATGCTAGAGCGTGGGGCGTGTAGGAGTTCAATAAATATTGAAAGAGAGAATCTGCATAGGAGAGAGATTAGGAAAGGAGGAGTCAGAGAAGATATTAAAACCTGATGATGACCATTTACAGTTTTTAGGTAGGCTGGAAAAAATAATATAGGAAAAAAACATTGTATAACTGCTCCTTGGTTAACTCTTGCTTCCTCTGATTTAATTGCCGAATTCCTCTAAGAATTTTTTTGATACCATGTTTCTGAAGTGTTAAATATTCTCTTTATTAAAGCAACAGTAAGAAAATGGCAGAAGTTTCTCATTCACCTTAACCAGAGTACAGTTGCTTTATTTCTATGATTAAAGTGAAATTCACATAACATTAACCATTTTACAGTTAACAATTCGGTGGCATTTAGTACATTCAGGGTGCCGTGCAACTACCACATACCTATAACAGTATCACTTTCCAAAACATTTTCATCGGCAGTTGCTTTACTTTAATTTCTTGTTGTGGTGGAACCACTTAGGGTTTTTTGTTTTGTTTTGAGACAGTTTCGCTCTTGTTGCCCAGGCTGGAGTGTAATGGCGTGATCTCGGCTCACCACAACTTCTGCCTCCTGGATTCAAGCGATTCTCCTACCTCTGAAGTAGCTGGGATTACAGGCATGCGCCACCACGCCCAGCTAATTTTGTATTTTTAGTAGAGACAGGGTTTCTTCATGTTGGTCAGGCTGGTCTCGAACTCCCAACTTCAGGTCATCTGCCCACCTTGGCCTCCCAGAGTTCTGGGATGACAGGCGTGCGCCACTGCAGCCGGCCACCACTTAGGACTTTTTACTTCATTTGAGGGGAAAAAAGATTAAAACCCAGAGAGCGTTTTCTAACAGCCTCTAGAAATAAAAGGCCATTTCCTTCATGGTCTTTCTTTGTAATTCCTTGTTTACCCTGCCCACAAGTCATTCAGTAAATGTATCTTTTTCAGTTAGCATTTACTCTTTGATACTTTGCAATTAAATGACTTCTTTTTCTCCTTGCATAATTTTTTATCTTTTTTTTTTTTTTTTTTTGAGATGGAGTCTCACTCTGTCACCCAGGCTGGAGTACAGTGGTACAATCTTGGCTCACTGCAACTTCCACCTCCCAGGTTCAAGCAATTCTCCTGCCTCACCCTCCCGAGCAGCTGGGATTACAGACACACGCCACCAAGCTGAGCTAATTTTTGTATTTTCAGTAGACATGGGGTTTCATCCTTTTGGCCAGGCTTGTCTTGAACTCCTGACCTCAGGTGATCCACTCACCTCAGGTGAGCCACTCGCCTCAGCCTCGCAAAATGCTGGAATTGCAGGCATCAGCCACTGCGCCCGGCCAGCTTATCGCTTCTTTACCTGTTAGCTTGCAACTTGAGATTCCACTCATACCAGGAAAGCATTTTACAGCAGATGTAAGCCAAGCTGCTTCTCACCTTCAATGGTGCCTTTTCCACATAGTCAGAAGGGTTAACAGATTTTCCCTAAGATACATGGGCAAATAATTATTAAAATGTTCTTCAAAAGGACCTTACAATCAAGGATGAGGATAAGAGGAATGCATAAACTACTTACAAATTTCGAACACTATTATGGCTTACTGAAAGAGCTATGTTAGCATTATTGGGTGAGGAATGTAAAAGATCCGATCAGAAACAGGTTAGAGAGCTTGAACTGGTATTATACACACTTAAAAACAGCAAGAATTCTCTGCTGATAAGACCTTCAATTACGGAAAGAACATATTGTGACTGATCTTTTTTTTTTTTTTAAGAAATGTGAATACCAGATTTATAAGTTTCATATGTTTACAATGTCAAAACTTCCCTCCTATAAAAAATGAAATCCTGCAGTGGAATCAGCTGTAGAATTGCAAAGGGCAGCAAATTCCATTTGTTAGCAAAATACCATTTTGCATTCTTGGTCTTCCTGAATTCACATTTAAGCCACTTACACAAATCTTTGACACAAGCAATTTTTAAAATATGTTTATGGATGACAGTTTGTGAAAATGGGTTTGCTTTTGTGGGCTAAATAATCAGTTTTCTCTAAAGACAGGTGTGACATGTTTAAATCAGTTGTGTCCACATCTTTAAAGCTCCAGATACTATTTTTCAAAAGATTTGCTTACACAATACAGTATTTTATAGATAAGCCTTGTTAGTGGAGGCAGTGCCTGGATTCAGGGAACTTGGTCTGTTGCTGTTTAATTATTCCTAAGCCAACTTGCCTGTTTCTGTTTTTCAAGGAGCCATGATTCATCTCTGTGAAGTCACACAAGGAGAGAAAAATTCCCCACTGGTCACTTCTATGGAAGAACAGAACTGGGAGGGGCTGGAGGTTGGGAGAAGGTAGGGGGTGAATTTCCCTCTCTCTGTGGAAACCAAGTGCAGCTTATGTAAAGCAAACTTTCAGTCTTAAGAAGAATTCCCCCTATTTCCTTCCTTCCTTCCTTCCTTCCTTCCTTCCTTCCTTCCTTCCTTCCTTCCTTCCTTCCCTTCCTTCCCTTCCTTCCTTCTTTCCTAAGTGTTAAATATTCTCTTTATTAAAGCAACCATACGAAAATGGCAAGTTTCTCATTCATCTTAACCAGAGTACAGTTGCTTTCTTTCTATAATTGAAGTGAAATTCACTGTGCTGTGCAACCACCACATACGTATAACAGTATCATGTTCCAAAACATTTTCACAGCGGTTGCTTTACTTTAATTTCTTGTTGTGGTAGAGCTAAGGGTTTTTGTTTTGAGATAGTTTTGAGACAGTTTTGCTCTTGTTGCCCAAGAGCGAAAAAGTTTCTCATGCACCTTAACCAGAGTACTGTTGTTTTATTTCTATAATTGAAGTGAAATTCACATAACATAACATTAGCCATTTTTCAGTGTACAATTCAGTGGCATTTAGTGCATTCAGCATGCTGTGCAACCACCACATACCTATAACAGTATCACGTTACAAAACATTTTTTTTCCATTTATTTATTTTATTGCATTTTAGGTTTTGGGGTACATGTGAAGAACATCCAAGATTGTTGCATAGGTACACACGTGGCAGTGTGATTTGCTGCCTTCCTCTCCATCACCTACATCTGGCATTTCTCCCCTTGCTATCTCTCCCCAACTCCCCACCCCCCACTGTCCCTCCCCTATTTCTCCCTTACTGACCCCAGTGTGTAGTACTCCCCTCCCTGTGTCCATGTGTTCTCATTGTTCAACACCCACCTATGAGTGAGAACATGTGGTGTTTGATCTTCTGCTCTTCTGTCAGTTTGCTGAGAATGATGGTTTCCAGGTTCACCCATGTCCCTACAAAGGACCCAAACTCATCGTTTTTGATGGCTGCATAATATTCCATGGTGTATATGTGCCACATTTTCCTTGTCCAGTCTATCATCAATGGGCATTTGGGTTGGTTCCAGGTCTTTGCTATCGTAAACAGTGCTGCAATGAACATTCGTGTGCACGTGTCCTTATAGTAGAACGATTTATAATCCTTTGGATATATACCCAGTAATGGGATTGCTGGGTCAAATGGAATTTCTATTTCTGGGTCCTTGAGGAATCGCCACACTGCCTTCCACAATGGTTGAACTAATTTACACTCCCACCAACAGTGTAAAAGTGTTCCTATTTCTCCATATCCTCTCCAGCATCTGTTGTCTCCAGATTTTTTAATGATCGCCATTCTAACTGGCATGAGATGGTATATCAATGTTGTTTTGATTTGCATTTCTCTGATGACCAGTGATGATGAGCATTTTTTCATATGTCTGTTGGCCTCATGTATGTCTTTTTTTGTAAAGTGTCTGTTCGTATCCTTTGCCCACTTTTGAATGGGCTTGTTAGTTTTTTTCTTGTAAATCTGTTTTAGTTCTTTGTGAATTCTGGATATCAGTCCTTTGTCAGATGGGTGAACTGCAAAAATGTTTTCCCATTCTGTTGGTTGCCGATTCACTCTAATGGCTGTTTCTTTTGCTATGCAGAAGCTGTGGAGTTTGATTAGGTCCCATTTGTCTATTTTGGCTTTTGTTGTGATTGCTTTTGGTGTTTTGGTCATGAAGTCCTTGCCTACACCTATGTCCTGAATGGTTTTGCCTAGATTTTCTTCTAGGGTTTTTATGGTGTTAGGTCTTATGTTTAAGTCTTTAATCCATCTGGAGTTAATTTTAGTGTAAGGCGTCAGGAAGGGGTCCAGTTTCTGCTTTCTGCACATGGCTAGCCAGTTTTCCCAACACCATTTATTAAACAGGGAATCCTTTCCCCACTGCTTGTTTTTGTCTGGTTTGTCAAAGATCAGATGGTTGTAGATATGTTGTGTTGCCTCTGAGACCTCTGTTCTGTTCCATTGGTCTATATCTCTGTTTTGGTACCAGTACCATGCTGTTTTGATTACTGTAGCCTTGTAGTATAGTTTGAAGTCCAGTAGTGTGATGCCTCCTGCTTTGTTCTTTTTGCTCAGAATTGACTTGGCTATGCGGGCTCTCTTTTGGTTCCATATGAAGTTTCAGATGGTTTTTTCCAGCTCTGCGAAGAAGGTCATTGGTAGCTTGATGGGGATAGCATTGAATCTAAATTACTTTGGGCAGTATGGCCATTTTCACGATATTGATTCTTCCTAACCATGAACATGGAATGTTTCTCCATCTGTTTGTGTCCTCTCTGATTTCGTTGAGCAGTGGCTTGTAGTTCTCCCTGAAGAGGTCCTTTACGTTCCTTGTTAGTTGTATTCCTAGGTATTTTATTCTCTTTGTGGCAATTGTGAATGGCAGTTCGTTCTTGATTTGGCTCTTTAAGTCTGTTATTGGTGTATAGGAATGCATGTGATTTTTGCACATTGATTTTGTATCCTGAGACTTTGCTGAAGTTGCTTATCAGTTTCAGGAGATTTGGGGCTGAGACGATGGGGTCTTCTAGATATACAATCATGTCGTCTGCAAATAGAGACAATTTGACTTCCTCCTTTCCTATTTGAATACCCTTTATTTCTTTTTTTGCTTGATTGCTCTGGCTAGAACTTCTAGTACTATATTGAATAGGAGTGGTGAGAGAGGGCATCCTTGTCTAGTGCCAGATTTCAAGGGGAATGCTTCCAGTTTTTGCCCATTCTGTATGGTATTGGCTGTTGGTTTATTGTAAGTAGCTTTTATTATTTTGAGATACGTTCCGTCAGTACCTAGCTTATTGAGGGTTTTTAGCATAAAGGGCTGTTGAATTTTGTCAAAGGCCTTCTCTGCATCAATTGAGATAATCATGTGGTTTTTGTCTTTGGTTCTGTTTATGTGGTGAATTACATTTATAGACTTGTGTATGTTGAACCAGGCTTGCATCCCTAGAATGAAGCCTACTTGATCATGGTGGATAAGCTTTTTGATGTACTGTTGCAATCCGCTTGCCAGTATTTTATTGAAGATTTTTGCATCTATGTTCATCATGGATATTGGCCTGAAGTTTTCTTTTCTTGTTGAGTCTCTGCCGGGTTTTGGAATCAGGATGATGTTGGTGTCATAAAATGATTTGGGAAGAATTCCCACTTTTTGGATTGTTTGGAATAGTTTCAGAAGGAATGGTACCAGCTCCTCTTTGTATGTCTGGTAGAATTCAGCTGTGAACCCATCTGGACCTGGGCTTTTTTGGGTGGTAAGCTCTTAATTGCTGCCTCAACTTCAGACCTTGTTATGGGTCTGTTCAGGGTTTCGGCTTCTTCCTGGTTTAGGCTTGGCAGGAGGCAAGTGTCCAGGAATTTATCCATTTCTTCCAGGTTTACTAGTTTATGTGCATAGAGTTGTTTGTAATAATCTCTGAGGATGGTTTGAATTTCTGTGGAATCTGTGGTGATATCCCCTTTATCGTTTTTTATTGCATCAATTTGGTTATTCTCTCTTTTCTTTTTTATTAATCTGGCTAGTGGTCTGTCTATTTTGTTGATCTTTTCAAAAAACCAGCTCCTGGATTTATTGATTTTTTGAAGGGTTTTTTGTGTCTCTATCTCCTTCAGTTCTGCTCTGATCTTAGCTATTTCTTGTCTTCTGCTAGACTTTGAGTTTTTTTTTATCTTGCTCCTCTAGCTCTTTCAATTTTGACGATAGGGTGTCAATTTTTGATCTCTCCTTGCTTCTCATGTGGGCATTTATTGCTATATATTTTCCTCTAGAGACTGCTTTAAATGTGTCCCAGAGATTCTGGCATGTTGTGTTTTCATTCTCATTGGTTTCAAAGAACATCTTTATTTCTGTCTTCATTTCATTGTTTATCCAGTCAACATTCAAGAGCAAGTTGTTCAGTTTCCATGAAGTTGTGCACTTCTGGGTTAGTGTTTGAATTCTGAGTTCTAACTTGATTGCACTGTGGTCTAAGAGACTGTTTGTTACGATTTCTGTTCTTTTGCATTTGCTGAGGAGTGATTTACTCCCAATTATGTGGCAATTTTAGAGTCGGTGTGATGTGGTGCTGAGAAGAATGTATATTCTGTGGATTTGGGGTGGAGAATTCTGTAAATGTCTATTAGGTTTTCTTGGTGCAGGTCTGAGTTCAAGTCCTGGATATCCTTGTTAATTTTCTGTCTGGTTGATCTGTCTAATATTGACAATGGGGTGTTAAAGTCTCCCACTATTATTGTGTGAGAGTCTAAGTCTCTTTGTAAGTCATTAAGAACTTGCCTTATGTATCTGGGTGCTCCTGTATTGGGTGCGTATATATTTAGGATCGTTAGCTCTTCTTGTTGCATTGATCCATTTACCATTATATAATGTCCTTCTTTGTCTCTTTTGATGTTTGTTGCTTTAAAGTCTAATTTATCAGAGATGAGAATTGCAACTCCTGCTTTTTTTTGCTCTCCATTTGCTTGGTAAATGTTCCTCCATCCCTTTATTTTGAGCCTTTGTGTATCCTTGCATGTGAGATGGGTTTCCTGGATACAGCACACCGATGGGTTTTGGCTTTTTATCCAATTTGTCAGTCTGTGTCTTTTGATTGGGGCATTTAGTCCATTTACATTTAGGGTTAATATTGTTATGTGTGAATTTGATACTGCCATTTTGGTGCCAGCTGGCTGTTTTGCCCATTAGTTGACACAGATTCTTCATTCTGTTGATTCTCTTTACCATTTGGCATGTTTTTGGAGTGGCTGGTACTGGTTGTTCCTTTATATGTGTAGAGCCTCTTTCAGGAGCTCTTGTAAAGCAGGCCTGGTGGTGACAAAATCTCTGAGTACTTGCATGTTCACAAAGGATTTTATTTTTCCTTCACTTATGAAGCTTAGTTTGGCTGGATAGGAGATTCTGGGTTGAAAGTTCTTTTCTTTAAGGATGTTGAATATTGGCCCCACTCTCTTCTGGCTTGTAGGGTTTCTGCTGAGAGATCTGCTGTGAGTCTGATGGGCTTCCCTTTGTGGGTAACCCGACCTTTCTCTCTGGCTGCCCTTAGTATTTTCTCCTTCATTTCGACCCTGGTGAATCTGACGATTATGTGCCTTGGGGTTGCTCTTCTTGAGGAATATCTTTGTGGTGTTCTCTGTATTTCCTGGACTTGAATATTTGCCTGCCTTGCTAGGTTGGGGAAGTTTTCCTGGATAATATCCTGAAGAGTATTTTCCAGCTTGGATTCATTCTCTTCGTGGCACTCAGGTACACCTATCAAACGTAGATTAGGTCTTTTCACATAGTCCCACATTTCTTCGACACTTTGTTCATTCCTTTTTACCCTTTTTTCTCTATTCTTGCCTTCCTGTTTTATTTCATTGAGTTGATATTCGACCTCTGATATCCTTTCTTCTGCTTGGTCAATTCGGCTGTTGATACTTGCGCATGCTTTGTGAAGTTCTCGTGTTGTGTTTTTCAGCTCCATCAATTCACTTATATTCCTTTCTATTTTGTCCATTCTCGTTAGCATTTCGTCAAATCTTTTTTCAAGGTTCTTAGTTTCTTTGCATTGGGTTAGAACATGTTCTTTTAATTCACAGAAGTTTCTTATAACCCATCTTCTGAAGTCTGATTCTGTCATTTCATCACACTCGTTCTCCATCCAACCTTGTTCCCTTGCTGGTGAGGAGTTGTGATCCCTTGTAGGAGGAGAGGTGTTCTGGTTTCGGGTGTTTTCATCCTTTCTGCGCTGGTTTCTTCCCATCTTTATGGACTTGTCCACCTGTCATCTTTGTAGTTGCTGGCTTTCAGATTGGGTCTTTGAGTGGACGTTCTGTTTGTTGATGATGAGGTTATTTCTGTTTCTTGGTTTTCCTTCTGACAATCTGGCCCCTCTGCTGTAGGTCTGCTGAGGTCCACTCCAGGCGCTGCTTGCCTGGGGATCACCTGCAGCAGCTGCTGAACAGTAAGGGTTGTTACCACTTTTCTTCTTCTGCTATCTTTGTCCCAGAAGGATAACCACCTAGGGTCAGTCTGATCTCCCCTTTATGAGGTGGTTCTTTGGATATACAGGGCTCAGGGAGCTGCTTGAGGAGACAGTCTGTTCTTTATAGGAGCTCAAATGGTGAGCTGTGAGCTCTGTTGTTGTTCATTCAGAGCTGCTGGGCAGGTACGTTTAGGTCTGCTGCAGCAGAACTCATAAACCACTTTTTGTTCCCAGGTGCTCTGTCCCCTGGATTTAGGGCTTTATTTATGAGTTCCTGTTACGCTGCTGCCTTCTTTTTTTTTCCTTCAGAGCTGCTCTGCCCAGCAAGGAGGCAGCCTAGTCACTGTCTGCCTGTAGAGGCTTTGCTGAGCTGCCGTGTGAACTTCCCTGCAGTCCTGTTTGTATGGGTGTAGTTAGAACTGCCTCGGCAATGGTGGCCCGCCTCTGTTATGGCGGACTCTCTCTGTAGTGGCGGGTTGCCTTGGCAATGGTGGGCTGCCTCAGCAATGGCAGGTTGCCTTGGCAACGGCAGGCTGCCTCAGAATTGGCTGACTACCTCCATAGTGGCGGGCTGCCTCGGTAATGGCGGATGCCCTTCCCCAACAGAGCTGGACCGTCCCAGGTTCAGCTGCACTTGCTGTGAAATTCTCAATCCAGAGAGTTTCTGATTGTGGGGGTAGGACCAGCCAAGCCTGATCGCCTGGCTCCCTGCCTCAGAGCCTTTTTTTTTTTTTTTTTTTAAGTTGGTGTTCCAGTCACCTGTTGAAGAGGTGCCAGCATCTGTGTGTTTTCCCGTGCTACGACTCACTGCGCTGGCTTAAACAGCGGCACTGAGATTCGTGGCTCTTTTTGTGCCCTGGAATCTACTGTCCTGGTTCCCTGTTCAGTCTCCTTTTTAAACAGATGAATGGGCGACTTCCTGTGGCTCCAATCGCCAGCCAAAAGGGCACCCGGACCGGTGTAATTTGTACGGAGACCGCTGCTCCGGGGCGCTGACAAAGCACCCGCGCGGGGCAAAGCAGCCGCGCCGACGGACACAGCGGCGCTGGCCGAAACAGCCGCGCTGGCGACCTGTGGGGCTTCTCCACCTGGGAAATTCCTAGTCTGTGGGCAATAAAAATGTGGCGTCCACTCACCCTCTGCGCTTTCACTGGGAGCTGCAATCCTGAGCTGTTCCTAAACGGTCATCTTGGATCCACTCCCTCCCCAAAACATTTTTATCAGCAGTTGCTTTACTTTAATTTCCTTCCTTCTTTTTTCCTTCCTTCTTTCCTTCCTTTTTCTTTTTCTTTTTCTTCCTCTTACTTGAGACAGAATCTTGCTCAGTCGCCCAGGCTGGACTGCATTGGCATGAGCTCCGCCCGCTGGATTAAAGCTGTTCTCCTGCCTCAGCCTCCAAGTAGCTGGGATTACAGGCGTGTGCCACCACACCCGGCTAATTTTTTTATTTTCAGTAGAGGTGGGGTTTCACCATGTTGGCCAGGCTGGTCTGGAACTCCTGACCTCAAGTGATCTGCCCACCTCAGCATCCCAAAGTGCTGGGATTACAGGCATAAGCCACCGTGCCTGGCCACCTCATATTTTCTTTATTGGTTTCATTGAGAATTTATCCTGAATATTTGCTTCAAATTTGATTTCCTATAATTCCAAGCTACATTTTTCTCTGGTTTGCACCCATTTTACCTTAGTTGTTGTACACAAGACAAAAAAATGCCATCGTACTAATCAGGAGGTTTGGCTTTATTCTCAGCTTTGTCAGTAGTTAGGTGTGGTGACTCAAAGCTAATCAGTTAGCGTCTCTGAGTTAGCTTTTCCCTCCTATCAAATAGGAATAATGAGAAGCTCCAGCAGAGGATCACAGCTGGCAGATCCACTTGCTTTTAACCAAGCCACTTCCTCTGCTGGGAAGGTGATTCCCTGCCTTTCAAAACCACTCAGTGCTGCTCACCTCCTGCCAGGACATATGATCCTTGGAGCTCCTATACCTCATTGGATTTTAGGTATTGTAGATCTCAAAAATACATACATTTACTTCAATTATGATGTTGATGTGGCTGAGTCGTTCTGGGTTCCCCATGGTTTCCTTTGGGAGTACCTATTACTCATACACATCCCAAGGGGCCTTCGAGAAGGTGATTGCCCTTCTATAGCCCTGCCTGATACATGCTCGTGGCCCTCTTCTCTCTTCTGTCTCCTTCCATGCTTTAACTGTTCTTCCTCTTTCTTCCTCTCATCTACACCTCTACCCTCCATTGGGATTGTGTTGAAGTCCCTGCTTCATCTTATCCTTGACGTCCTCTCCCACCTGTTTTCGTCTCAAAGACCCTAGAGGTTGGCCTGTTTACCTACGCTCCTTTCCAACTGCCTCAGATGACACTGCAGGAATTCTTCTCTTAGTTCTCCCTTAGGTCTACTGGGAAATGAACCTTAATTTTCACCAGTTTTCCCTTTTCTTTCTTTCTTTCTTTTTTTTTTTTTTTTTTCCCTAGCACAGTGAGTCTTCATTTTAAGGGTTTTTCCTGCAGTTGACTGTAGGAAGCAGATAGGTGTTAAAAACAGTTAAGCATTGCAGGAGTTAGATGTGTAGGAATTTAGGGTTTACTGATGGACTTTATTCGGTTGTGAATTGGACAAGGTCTTTTTCAATGTCTTGTCTGCTTTAATTAGTTCCTTCTTATTTCTAAGACTAGCACTTATCAGGGCCTCCTGCCTTCTCTTTTTTTTTTTTTTGAGATGGAGTTTCGCTCTTGTTACCCAGGCTGGAGTGCAATGGCGCGATCTCGGCTCACCGCAACCTCCGCCTCCTGGGTTCAGGCAATTCTCCTGCCTCAGCCTCCTGAGTAGCTGGGATTACAGGCACGCACCACCATGCCCAGCTAATTTTTTGTAGTTTGAGTAGAGACGGGGTTTCACCGTGTTGACCAGGATGGTCTCGATCTCTTGACCTCGTGATCCACCCGCCTCGGCCTCCCAAAGTGCTGGGATTACAGGCTTGAGCCACCGCACCCGGCACCTTCTCTTTTTTTATCAGCCAGTTCTGAGGCAAACTGGTGATTCTTGGGCCATAGCAGACATACACATCTTGTCTGATTCATATAGTTGGTCAGTATTTGAACCACATATTTCGTCAAGGTATTTCACACTATACTACACATATACGCACACACATACACAACCTTTTGCAAAATTGCAAGGCCTGGTGACTGCAGGATGGACATTAAGCAGCCGTAAGTAGTGACTACCTGTCTGGGATACTCTCTCTGGTCTGTTACCTCTGGTGGTTTCATTTTTGTAGGTTACCTGGCTGGATCATGTTTGTGTCCAGCCTTTACGCCTCTTTCTGAGGATCTGAGTGGGCAGTAGCAGTGCTGAGGGGTGGCTTGGAGGCCCAATAGATGTTATTGGGGACTAAATACATGCTGTGTAAACGAAGGCAGTGGGCTTATGCACAGTTGTGAGATAAACCTGCTGTCACTGAACCTTCTTCTTTAAAGTTCTGGAGCTGCCATTGCTGTTGTGGCAGAATAGTTCATATTTATCAGATTATTTAGATCTTGGTGGATTTCTAAATTTACATTTCTATCTTGGTGGATTTCTAAACATAAAAATCAGCATCTGTCTGCCTATTCCCCTTCCTGTTTTATTAGAGCAGTTATATTATTCAATGGTCATTCTCTGATGGAGAAGGCATTTGTACAGTTACAATTACAAACCTAGACAGGTGATACCTTACCAACAATTTAATTCTACACCCTCTTTTTAACGTTTAGATAATAGAACCAGAAGAAAGGAGTGACTTGTCCAGAGTCTTAGAACTAAGAGCAAAGCATGGATAAAATAACAGTTCTTGTCACTCCCAGCTCCAGGTTCAGCTCTCTGACCACACAACAAATGAGACATCATAGACTTTACTCCTCTTGAAGGGTATCAGGTGCCCTCTGCATGGAATGGAGGAAATGGACTTGGGCAACATGCCTTCCAGGATTTAAAATCTAGGTGTGCCATTCTATTTGGACAAATTTAGGTGAGCTGCTTATTCTCCATAAACTTCCTTTTCCTCATCTGTAGAACAGGGACCATGATACCTACTTCATAATCTTGTGTGAACATACATACGTAAGAAGCTCCCATGGTAGGTTCCTGGATCTTTCCCCTCTTTTGTCATTAAGTTAAATATTCTCTTCGAGAAATCAAGAGGCTGCTAAGGAGTTAATAAGTGTTTTAAAATTTAGACCATGGAATGTCTACACAATGCCCAGTTTGGATGCTGTGGTATTCTGACTGTTTTCATGTTGATTTTCATTTCGCAGTGAGCCTCTGCAGGCATGAAAACAACCAAGGATTATTTGCTTCTCTCTTTGTTTTCTGGCCCTCTTATGTTTTCATCACAGACTCTATCACTTCCAAAAATGGTGTGTCGGGATTTACTAATGAATTTCAGCTCTGTCCTGCTGGACCACCATTCAATGACATCCCTCCAAACCTGCCCCTTTCAAGAAGGGCTTATCCACATGCACCTGAGTCACAAACAACCTAAGTTCCCCAGTTTGATTCTTTGTTTTCTCAAGGCTGCTTCTGAGGCTTTTTGTCTTACACCATTACCCCATCCAGATCTTGCCCTGTTGTGAACTCCTCTTGAACTTAGAGCTTAGCATTTAATTGTTCTCTAGTCATTTAACTTCTGCTGAATTTTCTTCCTTCTCAAATTAGATTGTGAGTACTTTAAGAGCCAAAAACCAAGCCTCTGGCTTTATTGTGATCCCTGTGGAGCTTAGCAGTGTGTCAGGTGCTTGGAGAGGTCTTTGATTAATAACTGAATAGTAAGGAACTGGAACACACTAGTTCTACCAGAAGGAAATTAGGAGCACCCAGTCCCAGCTCCCCCGAGATCTCCCTCTCTCTCAGTTAAATATCTCCTCCTCAGCTAATAGCTTCTGACCCTTCCCGGATCCCACTAGAGGTGAATGGCTTTCACAAGCCCCTTGAGCTGCTTCCTGGCTCACCCTTATTACCCTGACTCGCTCCCACCCCACTATCAGATGTGCTCTGCCCTCTTTGTTCTCAAAGCCGGAAGGGGGTTACTTAGGCCTCCCCTGTTCTAAGTGCCGTGGCAAGTTTAAAACTGTGGAGAGCTCTCTTCAGATTGCAGAGGGTTAGGAACCGTAACCAAGCCTTAGGAACTCAGGTCTTTTTCTGCTACCATTCCATCAACACATTCACTTAATTCCTTAAAAAAGTGCTATTCGTTGAACTACGTTTTATTTTTTAAGATAGCCTGAAACTATTAATACAGAATCTCTTTCTGATATCATTGCTCTAGGATCATAAAACCTACATGTCAAAGCTATCCTTTGAAGTTATTTAGTCATGATTTTGTTATTTTATAAGCTCTTTATTCACAAATAAAAGTTATTTGTAAATCGATTTGTAAATAATTGTAATTATAAGTTTACACATAATTTTAATTGTAGCTAATTCTTAAAACATTATAAATTTGTTATTTTGCATTGAGTAACTGCTGTGAGCTGAGACTAGAGCTAGACACCATGGGAAGTGGAAATGGTTATAAAACATGGCAATGTGTGCTCAGAAGAGTTTGTAATCTGGAATTCAGGCATGGCCCCAAGTCCAAGGCTAATAAGGAAGGATGATCTGGATTGGGAACAGAACTGACCTGCCTCAGGGTTCCAGACTGATGCATCAATGTGATGTTTTAGAGGTGTTTTAAATCACAGGCCTTCTTTTGGAGTTGAGAACAAGCTATCCCATTATTCCAGGCTGCACAAACTACATAGTAAAGAATATGGCATGAGGCTTCAGGATGTCTGACAGAATAGTTCTGGAAGTCACGGGAAGCAAATGCTCTTCAAAGGACCCAGAACAAATAGCCCTTTAGGTCAATTCTTAATAACAGTTGGGTCACCAGAAGAGGAAGTCTGTTTCACAGCCAAACAGTGAACAATGCTGTACTGAAGCCCTAGGATCTCATAGTCTCTGGGGAGTAATTAGAACTTGTTCAGTAACCAGCTAATTTGTATTTCTGAGAATGATTCTAAACAGAAAATGATAAAAGTTGAGTAAAGAATAAACTATAGACCATTGCTTCATAATGGAATTGTATAATTCAAGTGAGGAATCATAAATTTGGAAATGCTAGAAGGGTTTTTTTGTTTTTTTTTTAAAGAAAAAAGTGATTGAAAGGCAATGCTCATAAAATAAAAATAACACATGACTAAAAATATATGCTGAAGCATTTTATCTCACTTAGGCCTCAGGACAGTAAAATATCCAAGCTGGAGTCTAGTCTACTAGACTACTCTAGTTTACTCAATAGGCCTATAAATTAATTTTGAGAGTCTGAAGTAATTGTTTGACCTCTTTTGTCTGCAGAGTCAGTACAGATTTGGGGTGTTGTTTTAGTCCCTGGCAAAACATTGTAGATATCCAGATCGTGGTTGCTGTATTTTTGTTATAAAGAGCAGGAAACTGGCCAGGTGGAGTGATTCACGCCTGTAATTCCAGCACTTTGGGAGGCCAAGGCAGGCAGATCACAAGGTCAGGAGTTCAAGACCAGCTTGGCCAATATGGTGAAACCCCATCAGTACTAAAAATACAAAAACTAGCCAGGTATGATGGTGGGTGCCTATAGTCCCAGCTACTCGGGAGGCTGAGGCAGGAAAATTGCTTGAACCCAGGAGGTGGAGGTTGCAGTGAGCCAGGATTGTGCCACTGCACTCCAGCCTGGGCAACAGAGTGAGACTCTGTCTCAAAAAAATAAATAAAGAGCAAGAAACTTATTCCCATCAAAAGAGATAGAGGGTTAGGATAAGAGAATAAACAATAGCTTAGGGTTAATTTCAAATACAGCTTGTTACCCTGTACTGGAAAAATGAGACAATTCTATATTTAATTACATATAGCAACTAACATTTGTGATGAGAGGGAAAGATTCTTCTGGATTGTTTTGTTTTGTTTTGTTTTTTGAGACGGAGTCTTGCTTTGTTGCCCAGTCTGAAGTTCAGGGGCGCAATCTTGGCTCACCGCAACCTCCACCTCCCAGGTTCAAGCAGTTATCCTGCTGAAGCCTCCCAAGTAGCTGGGACTACACGTGTGCACCACCACAACCAGCTAATTTTTGTATTTTTGTAGAGACAGTATTTCACCATGTTGGCCAGGATGGTCTCGATCTCGACCTCATGATCAGCCTGCCTCAGCCTCCCAAAGTGCTGGGATTACAGGTGTGAGACACCACACCTGGCTGGATTTTTATTGTTTCTTTCTCTGTTTCTTTTTTTTTTTTTTTTTTAATTCAGACAGTCTCACTATGGTGCAACTTCGGCTCACTGCAACCTCTGCCTCCCAGGTTCAAGTGACTCTCCTGCCTCAGCCTCCTGAGTAGCTGGGATTATAGGTACCTGCCACCCCACCCAGCTAATTTTTTTTGTATTATTAGTAGAGAAGGGGTTTCACCATGTTGGCCAGGCTGATCTCAAACTCCCCACCTCAGTTGATTCTCCCTCCTTGGCTCCCAAAGTGCTGGGATTACAGGCATGAGCCACTGTGCGTGGCCTGTTTTTCATTGTTTCAACAGGGCAAATACGAGAAAGACTTGAGTAGTATCTCATTAGATTATACTTTTCCTGTGATGTCAGTTTTGAACTTATAATTTCTTTCCAGCTTCAAGAGTCTCTGATTCACTGATTCTAACACGACATACTAGGAAATTGTATCAAAACAGGGCTCCTGAAACAGGCCCCCTTGACCATGGAGCACAGATGTCCTCAGGGAGAAACCCACATGTGAATATATGGCATGTGACTTGCCTGATTTGAGATACACAGCTTTTGTGACTACCAAGTCTGGCATTTGTGTTTCTCAGTGGCAGATGTGGAGAATGAATTATTACTTAATGAGCAGCAAAATCTTAATGGGCTCTACAACAGTAGCACAGTCGCTCACTCTAATAAGACAAAACAACTGTGAAATAGTTTGTGGGAGTTTAGTTCCAAGTCTACTTCGGACCCAGTTGGATGGTATTGCTTCCTTAACCTAGACATTTCAGGCTACCATGGCATCCACCAAAAGATCCAAATCATAGTTAATAGAAGTTCAGATGATGAAATGATAATTAAGCTAAATTTGGTTAAATGTTTCGAGTTTTACTTTTGTATTAATTTGTTTTCATGCCGCCAACAAGGATATACCTGAGACTGGGTAATTTATAAAGAAAAAGAGGATTAATGGACTCACAGTTCCACGTGGCTGGGGAGGCCTCACTATCATGGTGGAAAGCAAAAGGCATGTTTTACATGGCAGCAGATGAGAGAATGAGGATCAAGCCAAAGGGGAAACCCTTTATAAAATCATCAGATCCCGTGAGACTTACTACCACCATGAGAACAGCATGGGAGAAACCACTACCTTGCTTCAGTTATCTCCCACTGTGTCCCTCCCACAACACATGAGAATTATGGGAACTACAATTCAAGTTGAGATTTGGGTGGGAACATAGCAAAACCGTATCAACTTTTCATCACTTTGTCATTAAAAATACAGATTAAAATACTTGGTCACAAATAGTTTTTAGATTTCAATAATAAAGAATAATGAATCTTAATCCTGTTCTATATGGAAGTATCTTAGTCTCTGCAGGCTGCTATAACACCGTACCATAAACTGGGTGCCTATTAACAATAGAAATTTATTCCTCACAGTCCTGGAGGCTAGGAAGTCCAAGATTAAGGGGTCCACCCATTTGGTGCCTGGTGAGAGTCTACTCCCTGGTTTACAGACGGCAGTCTTCTCACTGTACCCTTACATGGTAGAAGGGATGAGGGAACATTCTAAGGTCTCTTTTATAAGGCACTCATCGTATTCCATGAGGGTCCCACCCTTATGACCTAATCATCTCCCAAAGCCTATCTCCTAATGTCATCACTGTGGAGGTTAGGATTTCAAATATGAATTTTGGGAGGTCACAGATATTCCGTCCATAGCAGGAAGAAATTGGGATCTTCAGGTTTTTAGGCTAATCTAGATGCCCTCCTATTCATCATTCTTTTCTTCTCTGAGTTGACTTTCTGATTATAGCGAGGCCAGGTCAGCACACAGTATTCTAAATATATGGTCATAAAAGTTTCTTCTGACTTTATTCAGTATCTTTATTTATGTAATGAAGAACTTTGCTTGTTCTTATTTCTGCTATGCTCCGTTAGAATTGGAATTTTATCTTTGAAATTTTTAGAACTTTTTACTAAATATGGAATGATATTCAGACTTTTTTCACCCTTCTAGTCAAGAACTATCTTCTCTTTGTAGAATTTAGGAATGACTAAAGAAACTAATTCATTCTTGTGGTATTTTCTAAATCCATAATACACAAATGAGTAGGCACATGGCTGATAGAAATATCAGTATACTCCCACATGGTGGGAGCTCTCTTTCCACTTCTGGATTTCCCCTCTGGGGTCCCCTTCCACACACACTCATGGAAGCCTGTCTTCCCCTTCTAAACTCCATCTCTGTCTCTGTCCCCTTCCACCCAGTGTAGAAGCTGCCTTTCCTCTCCTGGATTCCATTTTTCTGTATTCTCTCACTCAGTGTGAGGAGAGTTTTCCTTCTCTGGTTTTCTTCCTCTGGCAACCCTTTTCACTCAGTGTGAGAGCTAGCTGTTTCTCTCTCCTTCTCCTGTTTCTCTGTTTAAATAAATCACTTTCTACAAAAAAAAAAGAAAAAGAAAAAAGAAATGTCAGTATACAATAGCTTATAGCCTCTTTCTCTTTTAATACAAAATATAAAGGGCATCAAAAAGTTCTACAATCTCTTTTGGCATTTTAGGCCAAAGTCAGGTTTTATCTTTATCACTGATAGACAACTTTATTGTGACTATATCAGTGGTAAACATGGCTGAATTTCAGCTTTATACTTTAGTGAATGGAATATATTGGATTTTATACTACAATACAGACTGAGTTACTTGGGAGCAAAGAATGGAGGTGGTTGAGGACAATCTAGGCTGAGTCCTATGTTTCTCACTTGGGCAAATGAGTCAAACTTCAGCTGCTTGGAAGTAGGGATGTCCATTGGATGTGCTGTCAGAACTCAGAGCAGTCTGGGCTATAAACATTGATTTGGCAATAGTTGAAGAGGAAAATTATTTGAGAAGCTACAAACATTAAGAGGAGCTTTCTTATGTAAAGTCTGTTCCAGAAGATAAAGATGAAAGGTTTGGGAAGATGGATCTAGGAGGAAGAAACACAGGACCGGTCTGACAATGAGGGGATAGGAGAGAATTATTTATTAGAGCCACTAACTATAAAACGTCTAATATTTTTTCCTCCATGAATGTTGGAGGCTTGTTCATAGATCATACTTAAAACCTCAAATTTATCATTGCTATCTCTAATTACTTGGGTTCATAATTTCAAATGCCTATTAAGGTCTAGAAACTATAATCCCTTTTAGCTTTTTATTTTGAAATCATTTTAAACTTACACAAAAGTTGCAAAAATAGTAGAGAATTATTGTGTGCTTTTTATCCAGCTCCCACTAATGTTAACATATTATATAATCATGGGTACAGTTATCAAAGGCAAAATATTAATGCTGGTATAATACTGTGATCTAAATTACAGATGTTATTCAGATTTTACCAGTCTTTCCAGCATTGTTCTTTTTCTGTTGCACATCCAACCCAGAATCCACATTACATTTAGTTGCCAGAGCTCTGTAGTCGCCTCCAACCTGTGGCAGTTCCTCAGCCTTGCCTCATCTTTCATGACTTTTACACTTGTGACGAATACAATTATTTTGCATACAGAGAACACAACTGTATGATCAAATGATGGAATTTATTCTTACTCTCTGAATGGAACTTTGGGTTTTTTAAAGAAGACTGTATTTTGTGTTTGTCAAAATCCTGGGGACTGGTCAAAATCCATTTCAGCACAGCACAATTATTGTGACTTCTTTGTGTTACTTGGAAATTTCTCCTTCCTTCACTACAGGGAAATGATACATTCTCTGTTCTACTTACTATAGTAATCACTCCATTTTTAGCAACAATAAGTGAAATCATAAGGAGTAAAAATTTTCACAATGTACAGTTCCTAAATTAATAAATTTTTGTCTTATAAGTCATTTTTTAAAATAGGTTCCTCAAAAAGTAAGACAGAAATACCATATTATCCAACAATTTTACTCTAAGGCATATACGCAAAAGAACTGAAAGCAGAGACTGAAACAGATACTTGTACACCAGTGTTCATAGCAGCACTATTCACAACAGCCGAAAGGTAGAAACATGTCCATCAACAGATATGGAGAAACAAAATGCAGTGTATACACACAATGGAATATTATTTGGCCATAAAAAATGAAATTCTGATACATGCTACAACACGGATGAACCCTGAAAACATCAAGGTAAATGAAATAAACCAGCACAAAAGGACAAATGTTCTTTGAGTCTACTTACTAAGGTAGCCAGAATAGACAAATTCAAATAGAAAGCAGAATAGACATTACCAAGGGGCTGGAGAAGTCAGGAAGTGGGAAGTTACTGGCTAAGGGATACACAGTATCTGTTTGTAATCAAAAAATGTTCTGGAAATGGACAGTGGTGATATTTATACAACCTGTACATGTGCTTACCACCACTGAATTGTACTTGTAAAAAGTGGTTAAGAGGGTAAACTTTATATATATTTTATCACAAATTTTAAAAATCCTTACACAACCATAGTTTTCCTATTACCTACTTACTGGTTCACTAAAATTCAATATATATGGTTTTTTTTTTATTCTACAGATTAAATTTTTTCTCAAAATCCTATTTTTCTAAATAGCATTATCACGCTAAAGCTAACCTCATTAAAATTGTATTTCATCTAACAGAAATTTGAAAATTTCATCTAAAATTTATTTGAATAATTTAATTTCTGCTACTTGTATTTGATGAGTTCTGAAAGTCAGTAATAGAAACATAAGCTTATTCTCACTAGAAGTTTGTTTTATCCTATTGGCTTGGATTTTGTGATAAATGTTCACATAAAGTTTAGCCTTGGAATGATCTACCTGCAGCATGTACCACCCACATTCATCAACACTCCTGATTGTATACCTCAAATTCTCTAGAAGTAGGAAGCACTACACATACCTGCTTACTGTAGGGAATCTAGGAGTTAGGGACTTGCATCTCCATGAGCCCCTGGACTCATGGCACCAGTTGTTGTCTTGTTCTGTCCCATGACTAACAGCTCCACCAGAATAACCGGAATGGGAAAGAAGCAATTCTCAGAAGAAAGGAATACTGAGAAAAACAAAAATAGGTGTCTAGCATACCAGATCCTTTTACTAGTTAATTCCACTAATGTTTGTTGAGCACCTCTGATGTGCTTGGCACTGTTCTAAGGGTGAGGGATATATCAGCTAACAAAACAGAGAAATATGCCTGCTCTCGTGTAGTTTACCTTGGAACTGGTCTGTTCAGCTGCAAAGGCATGTTGAAACTTGGGCAGCTAGTAGGTGTAACAGAAGGTGCTTAGACTTCCATGGCCAACCTGTCTTCCACTTCTTGAAGTCATTGGCATTCAAGGAGGATAGCAAGCTAGTATTCATGTCAGAGTGGCTTCCTTATGCAGAGGTCTGCTATACTTTTTATAAGTTCAAACCAGGGGATGGTATTGCTGTGGTTTATGGTGCCCCATCATCAAGAATGAGATAAACTGGTGCTGTTTTAGCCTGTATAGACAACACGCTGGCAAAAGCCAGTCAGGTTGCTGCAGGATTTTAGTCTCAGACCAAAATGGGAGGAAAAATCAGTAGCTTTAATGGAATTTTGCATTTTGGGGCTAAAGCTGAGGTTCACTAGACACGTAGGAATGCAGAGGTTTTCCAGATACATACCAGATTCAAGCTGAAGGCAGAAATACTAATTCCATTTTACAGACCAATCCCCTGGAAAGGGTGGTGTTCCTGCCAGTCTTGGTTAGATGACTTGGGACATGGGCAGGGCACAGTCTGTTAAGAGAAAAATGTCTTCACATGGGAAATGACCATAAGATGCTGGTAGATGGATGCTATCCACAGATAAAAATAATTCTTAGTATTTGTTAGCCAGACTGACATTTTTCCACTTAATCTTCACAACAAAAACAAACAAAGGGGGAAAAATCCTCTTTGAGACCAGAAGTCTACTTGCAAGTATTAAAAATTCAAATAGAACTTGTTCAAACAAAAAAGGAAATTTTTGAATACTGGCAGTACAGTGATTAAGACAGACCATCCCCACACCCCTCCCCTGTCCTGATCTCACTGTCTGTGCAGAGGGATAACATTTTTGCTTTTTTGAAATATTAGGAAATATAGTTACATATTTCAGCTCTGGAAACCACATTCAGTTCTAGGCATCACACTTTTAAAGGGCCATTGACAAATTGCAGCATGTTCAGAGGAAAATGATCCAGATGGTGAGGGAATATGAAACCAAGTTATATGAGAAACAGTTGGAGGAAGTGGGGAGATTTAGCCTAAAGAAGAGAAGATTAACCAGAAAGTATTACAGAGACCACAGATTTCAGATTCCAGAAAAGACACCACAGAGGATAGGGATTCATCATTCTCTGCTCATTGGAGCCTCCTAGAACAAAGGCCTTTGTTGGGAAGATACATGAAGAGCATAGAAAAGAAATTGATAACAAATCAAAGCCATGCCAGAATGACTGGGCCTCACTGGAGGCAGGTTCTAAGGCAGGTATTGAGACCTACATTTCTGGAGTTATTCTAACAGAGGATATCAGCACCTGCTCATTTCATACTTCCTCCGTGAGTCTTCCCAGATCTCACATGGCCAATAATCTCTCTTCCTGGGTCTTCCTTTTACTTTTTACCTCTCTGAAATTCTTCCATGAATTCCTTTGTATTCAATTCAATTTATATATGTCCATCTCTCACTAGTCATTCCCAAACCTATTGCAGTCCTTTTTATATCATTCCCTTTCCTATCCTGAAATGACAGTTATAGTTAATGTAACCTACCTATATGTGTAATTCCAAAAGTGCAATAAAATGCCCTAATTTTAATAAAAAGGAGAAATGAAAGGAATTTGTAATCAAATTACATGTTTTGCAATGTAATGTAAATACATTTACATGTTATGTAAACACCCAGGCATGACCAACCAGGAGGCATAATCAAGTGCATAGATTCTGAATGTGGACTTAGCATGAGTAGGACAGCTACAATTCAGACTGATCCAAGTGTACTGTATTGACTTAAAAACTGTGAGCAACTTGGCTGCCCATTGTGTAATTTTTTTAAATAGTGAACAGCTTTTATAAAGTTCCAAACAAACCAAGTACAGTCTTCCCTCAGTTTCCATGGAGGTTCTATTTAGGACAATTCAGTATAAAACATGCAAAAAAATTTTGCCTTTCTATGTAAAACAGAATTAGGTTTTAGGTTCAAACAGCTCTAAACAGATTTGCACCCACATGGATGTCCAATAGGACATTTGAAAGCCAAGAAGGATGTAAGACAGTACTTTTGTGTATTAGATATTCCCAAGTATTACAGAATGTCTATATCCCTGAAACCTGTCCAGTAAGTACAAATAGCACCCCTTAGTCACCATAACAAACAGAAATCCCCCCTATAAGTTCCCCTTATCTATTGCACCATGAAGAACCAGACTATACAGTGAACTCTAGGAGGACAGGGTCCAGTTTTGTTCCTCTTTTGATTTTATTTGGACATGATACAAAAGATACTCAATGTTTATTCAAGTAAAGAATGTGGTAGAGAGGATGCTTAACTACTTCTCAAGTATCTCAAACTCAGTTTTTCCAAATTGAACTAAGATACCATCTTTCTGATCCCTGTCCCCACTCCCAGTCTGTCTTACCACCTTAATTTTGGGGCCTAAATGATACAATAGTATACAAATCCAGAAACCATGGATTATCCTCTCTCACTGCCTGTGACCAGTAGGTCACAGGCCATTTCATTTCCGACTTAAAAACATGTCCTGACTCTGGCCTCCTCCATTACCTTGCTTCCAGGCTCCCCACCTTCAAATACACACTGAACTCTGAACATTCCATTGACGTGTCAAGCCCTCTAAATTTTGGTGCATACAGTTCCTTATTTCTAGAGTAACTGTTGCCTTTTTCGCCTGAAAGACTTGTCCTCATGCATCAAGACTTGGCTTAAATGTCTTTTCCTCTGTGAGGTCTTCCAAGATCTGAATTACTCTGTGTGTCTCTCTCTGTTCATATACTTGTTGTGCATTGCTTAAGTTAAATGGTGTTTGTTCGCATCTCTGTGGCCACAGCTAGATGGAAAGTTCCTGCCAACATGGTGAAACCCCATCTCCACTAAAAATACAAACATTAGCCAGGTGAAATGGTGCACATCTGTAATCCCAGCTACTCAGGAGGCTGAGGCCAGAGAATCGCTTGAACCTGGGAGGCGGAGGTTGCAGTGAGCTGAGATCATGCCACTCTACTTTAGCCTTCAGCCTGGGCAACAGAGTGAGACTCTGTCTCAAGAAAAAAAAAAAAAGAAGAAGAAGAAAAAATTAATTACCCAGGGCCAGGCACGGTGGCTCACACCTGTTATCCTAGCATTTTGGGAGGCCAGGGCAGGTGGATCACCTGAGGTCAGGAGTTTGAGACCATCCTGGCCAACATGGCAAAACCCTGTCTCTGCTAAAAATACAAAAATCAGCCAGGCGTGGTGGCAGGGACCTGTAATCCCAGCTACTGCTGAGGCATGAGAATTACTTGAAGCCAGGAGATGGAGGTTGCATTGAGCCAAGACTGTGTCACTGTACTCTATCCTGGTGAACAGAGCAACACTCTGTCTCCAAAAAAAAAAAAAAAAAAAAAAAGTTAATTTCCCAGGCTTTGGAGTCAGTGGCCAGAGTTTGGGTTCTACACAGTTTAGTAGTTCTCTGGTCTTGGGCAAAGTCCTTAATCTTTCAAAGCCCCAGGTTTCTTATCTGTAAAATGAGGATAATAGTGGCCACCTCATAAAGATATTGAGGATGATGACAAGGCTTATAAGATGTTTAAAACAAAGCTTGAAATATTATCCATGATCACTGGCTTTGTACCTATCCAACACCCTATAGTAAGCATAAGAGAGAAGATACTTACTAGCTGATTTTGAATGAAAGGACTGCCGATAACCAATTCTGAGATTTTGCGTTGGAATCAAAAAATTGATGTTGTATTTAGAGATTATAGCTAATTTTGTCATAAGTAAATTTATCCATGGAAAGTATCCTTAAAAGAAAACAAAGTGGGGCCGGGTACAATGGCTCACACTTGCAACCCCAGCACTTTGGGACGCTGAGGTAGGTGGATCACGAGGTCAGGTGTTGGAGACCAGCCTGGCCAACACAGTGAAACCCTGTCACTACTAAAAATATAAAAATTAGCTGGGTGTGGTGGCGGGCATCTGTAATCCCAGCTACTTGGGAGGCTGAGGCAGGAGAATCGCTTGAACCCAGGAGGTGGAGGTTGCAGTGAGCCGAGATCGTGCCACTGCACTCCAGCCTGGGCAACAGAGCTAGACTCCGTCTCAAAAAGAAAAAAAAGTGCTGTATTTTCCCCTCTTAACTTTTTTGGTCCATTAAAAGGCATTCAGGCTCAGCATGGTGACTCATCCCTGTAATCCCAACACTTTGGGAGGCTCAGGCAGAAGAATTGTTTGAGGCCAAGAGTTCAAAACCAGCCTGGGCAACATAGCAAAACCTCATCTCTACAAAATATTTAAAAATTTTTAAATATTAGCCAGGCATGAGGACACACACTGTAGTCCCAGCTACTCAGGAGGCTGAGGCAGGAGGCTCACTTGACCCCAGGAAGTCAAGGCTGCCGTGAGCCATTATGGTGCCGCTGTACTCCAGCCTGGGTCATAAAGCAAGACGCTGTCTCAAAAAAAAAAAAAAAAAAAAAAGAGGGGGCATTCATTCTAAAACAATAATATAAAAACTCTTGAACTTTTAAAGTCCACAACCACTGTGGAAAATTACGTGCCTGCAAACCCCTGTGTTTTGGACTTTGACTTGTGTCTTCCAAAACATGAAGTGTGAGGAATGTCACCCTTCTCTTATTAACTGGGATGGTGAAGGACAGTGAGCACCTCTGGTATTGTTTTGCTAAGCTCAGTAACTGTCCTGCGGTTCATTCGCTTTCAATTGAAAATAAACATGTTTATTCAGCCTGTGGACCACTTGTTTCCTTGCTTTAAGAAGTCTTAAACTGTTTGCAATATAAAACTGAATCCTGAATTTTAAAACTTCCATAGTTAATACTCTGCTAAATGTTTAAAGCCTGACATTTAATCTCCGTGAACTGGAACACTCTGATTTCACTGTTTTCAGCTAGTAAATGTCACTCTAAACATTGTTGCTTTCACTCACACTTAAGCGCTTTCATCTGCAGCGGGTGCAGTGTGTCAGAGGATTCTTTGTGTGCCGCTTTAGTAAGGGGAAAAAGGACTAAGCTGGGCCTTGAAACAGTGAAAAACAGTGACCCTGTTTTCATATGGTGTTTGTGAACACACAATCCTGAGTTATACCAGATACTCTTAAAAAGAAATTTGTATTAGTTGGGTCAGAACAGAGTCCCACTGAGCTCATATGTGCTTGCTAGCCAAACAGTGGGAGTGGGGAAGGGGCAGTAGATATTATTGTTGCTTTAATTCACTTTTGCCTGCAGGAGCAATCTTGTCATCTACTGGCTCCCCAAACTGTTTTCAAGTGGGATATTTTATTTCTGAGTTTCTGAAGGCTACTGGCACACACAGGCCAGCTCTCACTTTTCATCATTTTGACATGAAATGGAAAATCCGTTTGTGACTATTTTCATAGCATGTGATTTACTCCTGTTCTTTTATCTGTCTCCCCTTTATATTTTTTGTTTGGACATATTTTTCTCTTCAACCTGTTGCTGTCCTGGCATTTTTATGTTTTTCCTGCTTCCCCTGCCTTCTCCCCATCCCCAACCAGCTCAGCCTCCTTCCCCTGGTCCTCAGTCCCTTGCCCTGCCCCTTTTGTGCTCATCCAACTTCTTGCAAGGCTGACAGCATTTCTCTTCCCCGATCTGTTCCCTGCTGCTGCTGAGGCCGCTTCTGCTACTTCTCCCCACCTTCCAGGTTTCCCCTCGTGTACCTACAGGGCTCAGTCGATACTGGCCCATGAGATAGCTGACAATAAGCAGATACTGCGGAACTCATCCCTCATCACTGATGTGCCAAAGGCACTGTATGCCTAAGAATGTTGCTGAAAAATAGATTGTCAGGTACTTTGTGCCTGCAACAACCAGTGTTTCCAGTTTCCTGGCAGCCATGTTGAAGCATGAATTGAAGCCTGGAAATAAAATATTGTATGAGAAGCACCAAAGTGGAAGTTTAGAAAATCATGGGCCTTTCTGTCAGACATAGATTCAGGTCTGCACTCTATAGCTTATTAGCTATGTGGCCTTGGACAAATTCGTTCATTCATTTAATTGAATATCTATATTTATGCCTTGTATCTGGCTTTTAGGAAGCCAGTTAATAGCCCTCTGTCTTCTCCACTTATATTCATAACCAGCTGAGAAATAAGACATAGAAATGGCCCAGCGTGGTGGCTCACACCTGTAATCGCAACACTTTGGGAGGCCAAAGTGGGCAGATCACCTGAGGTCAGGAGTTTGAGACCAGCCTGGCCAAAATGGTGAAACCCCATCTCTACTAAAAATACAAAATTAGCCAGACATGGTGGCGTACACCCATGATCCCAGCTGCTTGGGAGGCTGAGGCACTAGAATTGCTTGAGCCCAGGAGGCGGAGGTTGTAGTGAGCCAAGATGACACTACTGCACTCCAGCCTGGGCTACAGAGTGAGACTCTGTCTTTAAAAATTTTAATTAAAAAAAAAAAAGAAGAAGAAAGAAGACATAGATTTCATATTATTAGCTTTATCAACAATAAAAGCCATGTTGGAAGATGCTGCTTATACATGCAGCAACCTTGGTTTTACTAATACTTCTCTCCTAAGTTAGACTGCAGGCTTACCTCTGTTGTTCTCTGTCCAGCACACCAGTTGGGGTGTAGAGAATGGTCACATGCTGACAACAGATAAGCTGAAAAGAATTTAAAAAGCGAAAAAGCCCATGGGAGCTGGCTGAGTATCCTCAGTCTGTTCTCCTGAACTCACTGATCAGGTAAGCTGCTCTTTCTCCTCAGGGAAGGATACAGTGAGGAGGCTGAAAAGAAGAGACTCTACTCTTCCCCCCTGGGACTTGGA
This sequence comes from Sapajus apella, assembly GCF_009761245.1. Lineage (NCBI taxonomy): Eukaryota > Metazoa > Chordata > Mammalia > Primates > Cebidae > Sapajus > Sapajus apella. The sequence goes on along the minus strand of NW_022437004.1, from coordinate 8,171,698 downwards.
AGTTCCCTTCCCTCCAGGGAAACAGGAGGGTTGAGTACTACCCCCTAACTTTAAGCATTGTATTTAACCAGTAATTACCTGTAAGCAAAATAAATATTGCAAGCCTGTTTTCTTACCTTAAATATGGATAATCATAGCTACCTCTTTTTGTGGCTGTGGAGACTAAAATGAGATTACAGATTCTTTACAAAGACCATGAGTGTGTGTTAACTGCCATTTTTTGATCACGCTCCTGAGGCAGACTGGTCGGTCAGTCAGTAGGTATGATATGTCTTTGTTGCCCTCTCTTCTTCTCTTTCTGAACCTTCAGTTTGGTCATTTTCCCCCTCTTCATTCCTGTATTTTTTTTTTTTAATGTGGCATACTGGTTCTAAACCTTTTGATTTCTGGTAAGCACAGGTTGAATTAACTCGCACTGGCCAAATCTTTGCTAATCCTGGTTTATGTATTATTACAGAATTCATTAATTTGAACAAAGAAAGCGTTTGGAACAATTAAGTCTGCTTTAAAACTGCACAACTGATTGTACCTAAATGATCATCAAATACGTGGCTACGAACAGGAAATATATTTCTTTTTTTTTTTTTTTTTTTTTTTCTTTTTTAAGGACAGGGTCTTGCTCTGTTACCCAGGCTGGAGTATAGTGCCGTGAACATAGCTCACTGCAGCCTCTACCTCTCAGGCCCACGTGATTGATCCTCCTGCCTCAGCCTCCTGAGTGTAGCTGAGACCACAGGTGAATGCCACCTGGCTGATTTTTTTTCATTTTTTGTAGAGACAGGGTCTTACCATGTTGCCCAGGCTGGTCTTGATCTCCTGGGCTCAAGTGATCTTCCCCACCTGGGCCTCCCAAAGTGCTGGGATTACAAGTGAGAGCCTCTGCACTGGGCCAGAAATATATTTCTTGATTCCTCACATTTATTGTTGTTTTAGTAACTGGAACAGTGCTTATGCAGTTTCTCTATTACCAGAGAAAGTAATTCAGGTGAGCCTTCAAACCACAATCATGAAGAATACCAGTGTAAGTAGTGAGTTTTAGGAAGGAACATTTAATGCAGGATATTTGGACTTTACTTTGAAGGCAAGAAGAAGCCACTGAAGATAAATGATGACATGACTGAATTTGCATTTTAGGAAAGTCATGTAGCAGCAATGTAAAGAGTGAAATGGAGCAGTAGGGAACAGGGTTGGGAATGTGGGTAGGAGGGTTGGGGGAACCAGGTGGGAGGAGGAGAGATGAACTGCACCAGGTAGGGATGGTGGAGATCAAGAGCAAGGCCCAGATTTGAATGGCTTTCTGAGTAAAATGAACAGGATTTGGGTGAGAAAAGGAAGAGAGAAATGTATCATAGTAGGAGAGCTGTTTCCTAAAGTTAAAATAATAAGATTTTAAATGGCAGTGCTGCCAGAGGTCCTTTCCCAGCAGGATGAGAGAGTTTCCATGAGGAATCCAGTGTGGGAAAGACAGTTGGAGCCAAAGGAGAGATGGACTTGGCCAGTAAGAGGAGCTGGGCCAGTCCCTCTGGAGGGGGCTGGAGAGGGAATCCCCTGGCAGGTTAAAACTGCAGGGAATGGGATAACACAGGGATGTGCCTTTCACTGACTGGAGAGAGAGAGGGGAGGGAAAAGGAAGAGTGGAAAGAGAAGTAAGTCGGTGTGCTGGGGACATCTGGGGGCTTCATGCTTTCAAGAATGCCAGGATGTTATAGATACTCCTGCCTCATAGCTATGTCTAACCACTCAGATAAGCACTTGAAGCCTCATTTCAGGTTTTCCAAAAAATAGGCCTAATGAAAGTATTTAATTGGATACTTAGCTAGAGGGTTGTTGTTGTTTTTTTTTAACATTGTAAAGTGTATCTTTTTTGGTGAGGGTGGGGGAATTTAAATTGGATTTTTCTTTTGCCTTAAATTGCCTGGATGGAGGCAATTTGGTCCCTGGGACAGGCTCTCTCTTTGTAGTCTGTTTTTTTTATAAGGGTGTTTCATAGTTTTTAAAGGCTCTCAGGACTGGATGATGGAGTTTTTAACTAATGACATGTTTGAAAGGTTTTTGTTCATATTTGTACAGGTATTGTATGAAACCACTGTTTGTTCTGAGATATTTTGTGATGTTAAACTTGCCAGCACTCTAGACACCTAACAGTGTATGAATAATTTCTGCCGGCATCCCATGAGATTTTCTGTGTGTGCCTGTTTTGTGCAAAGCATGTGACAGGGGCTAAATACCAATACCATTTCTTGATTATAAGCTCTCTTATGGCTTACTCATCTTCCCAAGCCCCACTGCCAGGTAAAATGCCAGTACCACTATAATACCTATAATATTTAACCCTCAGAGTAACCCTATGAGTTAGTTACCTGCTATATCTGTCCTCATTTTGTGAATAAGAAAACTGAGGCATTAGAAAGAAAATTGGCTTTCCCAAAGTCTGAAGGCCAAGTGGCAGACAGGATTCAAACCCAGATAGCCTAAGACTGCGGCATCTGTACTTCATTGTTACACTGTGCTGCCCTTCTGCTCAGTTCGTAACTATTTAATTCATAAATATATTTTCTAATAAAGTCATATAGATGAAACAACACAGTGATAGGCTGGTGGTAGTTAATAGAATTTTAATGTGGATTTTAACACACTTGCTTATCATTAACATCACATTTAAAGTTAGTGTCCTTCCATCCAGTTTTCTTTCATACCCTTCCCATTGCCAACACTTCCCCCAACCAAAGGGAGCCTGGTTTTGTTTTCACACCCAGCTCTCTGTTTCAAAGACTTACTCCATGGTGGGCCGGCAGGGAAGGCTGAATGGGGTTAGACAGCCAGTGGAGGTGGGAGTCATGAACAACAATGGGCAACTGGCATAGAAGGCTGTGTGGTGCTTACTCTCCCTGGAAACGCTCCGTCAGACTCAAGAAGTGTGGTTTAATCCTGGTTAAGATAATTCCATTTTATACCGTAGAATGGACGGTCTACATTCTCCAACAGAATTTCATTTTAAATCTTACCCTGAGAAGCCCTACCAGCAAATAACTTGGTGTACATTATTTTCCCTGTTAGCTGAACTGCACAAAATAGGGGTTTATTCTGCCGTCACCCCCTTTTTCCCCTTAAAAGGCTCTTCAAAGAGAACCTGAGAACCTGCTGCCCCAACAGAAGAGGACTGGACTGTAGCCCAGCCATGCCCTCAGTGGGATTCGGGGGAGGAGGGAAGACTGTAATTCGGTCAAAAGAGCCACTGTCGACCTTGAAAGAACATCAGCCATACAGATGCCACAAAGATTCTCCTTCCCCTTTCAGCTCCAAGACACATCTTTTGGTATTTATTGTGAAGCAGCCCAGGACAGAGAAATGAAAAATAAAAGCAGCAAATATAAGACGTGCTATGATCTAAATGCTTTGCAGATCTTACTTCACTTAGTCCTCGCTATAACCCCCTAAGGGAAGTACTACTTAAATCTACATTTTACAGATGAGGAAACTGAAGTACAGAGAGGTGAAATGATTCACCCAGAGTCACACAGGTAGGAAGTGGTAGAGCCAGGATGCAATCCCAGGCATTTGGGCTCCAGAGCCCATGCTTTCGCAGCTATCCCTTCCCTGGACTATCAATGCCTCAAATACCCCATCTTGTTTGCAATTAGGCAGAAACGGTTTCAATAGACGGGGGGCTTCATATTTGAATTAGAAAACTCAGAGGTTTAATATTCTCACCATAGTGGTTGAGAATCTCTTCTTTAACAAGATTTGGCTTTTAGTCAGGCAAGATGTTTCCCAGATCAACCACTGGGTTAAAAGTTGCTACCCCTGCCCTTAAGACTACTCTGGGAGAGGATTCACTCTGGTGCTACTGACAGACTGAGCCCCCACCAATGAGGCCCTACTTATTCCACCCTCACCTCCCCAAAGACCCAGGTTGTAATGCCAAGCGCCTACAGCAAACCATTCCTCGCATGCTCTTTTAGCAGGGATGGAATGGGACACCTTGGTAGGCAAGATGACTTTGTAAGTGACAGGGGATATGGTGCTTTGCCACCTGCCACCCCCTGTTGTCTTTCTGTCCTTCCACTTTTGGGTGTCTTCATTATATCCTGTCCATTTTCTCTGGATGCTCTCAACTGCCATTTTTTAAAGTACTAACAGCCAGGCACAGTGGCTCACACCTATAATCCCAGCACTTTGGGAGGCCGAGGCAGGTGGATCACCTGAGGTCAGGAATTCAAGACCAGTCTGCCAACACAGCGAAACCTTTTTTCTACTAAAAATACAAAAATTAGCTGGGTGTGGTAGTAGGCACCTGTAAGCCCAGCTACTTGGGAGGCTGAGGCAGAACAATTGCTTGAACCTGGGAAGCGGAGATTGCAATGAGCCAAGATCGTGCCATTGCACTCTAGCCTGGGCAACAAGAGTGAGACTCCATCTCAAAAAAAGAAAAAGAAAAATAAAGTGTTAACAGATAATTAGAGAACTAACTTCTAGTCCTTTGGATAGAACTCCTCTCAGGGATACTTGCCTTCTAAGAGATGACTCCGAAAGCTTAACCAACACATGGTGGGCATTCTGGCTGAGTTCTCCACTCTCTGGCAGTTCTCTCTTGGAAACCTAGGCTCACCCTCCCAGATAGATTCAGCAGGGCTGCTTGCCCCTAAAGTTACCTCTTGAGGGGAGGATGAGAGAGAACAGCCTTCAGTGGACACCAGTGCCCACATCTCCTTCCCACTATTTTCCTCCTTAACACTTTGCCAGGCTGAACGAAGGTAGGGGTACCATGCCTGAGCATAGCCAGCCCTGTTCCTATAGTGCAGAGCAGAGGTCCCAATCTCTAGTGTGCACAAGAATTACCTGGGGGCTTGTTTAAAATATATATTCCCGGGCCCTATTCCCAGGGATTCTGATTGAGAATCAGATTCTAGTTTAGAATCAGAATCCCTGGGAATAGAGATTCTGTTTCTATTTAGAGTCAGAACCTCTAGGAATAGGGATTCTATATTTCTGTTAAGTACCCCTGGATGCATATGATGTGAACGCCTGAGAAACACTAGCATAGAGTCACTCCTCTCCTTGGTTTCAGTGGGATCCTCTCTGAATAGAACTGGAATAAACTTACTGCTTTCCTAAAATCCTGCCAATGCTCTTGTCTTTTGAATGTGCAGTAGGAAAGAGTCATTAGCGCAGCCAAGCAGTATTAACATAACTCAGCTGAACTTGAAGTCGGTTTTTAAAACCCTCCAAAAAAAACCCTAATTTCAACAAAGCAGTGTCATTCTGCTTCTGTAATTTACTGATAGGTGAGGTGCATCACTGCTAGGATTTTGGGAAATGTGTGATGGACAATTAAAGGAAAACAACCTTTGAAAGCCTGAACGTGCTGAGAGTAAAGCACATTTTCATTGGAGGACCTTGACTGCTAATTAAATATGTGGAATCCAAACTTGGCTCCAAAATATTTTATTTTTTTTTTGAGACGGAGTCTCGTTCTGTCACCCATCTGACTGGAGTGCAATGGCGTGATCTTGGCTCACTGCAACCTCCATCCCCTGGGTTCAAGTGATTCTCCTGCCTCAGCCTCCTGAGTAGCTGGGATTATAGGCACACACCACCAAGCCCGGCTAATTTTTGTATTTTTAGTAGAGACAGGGTTTTACCATGTTGCTGAGGCTGGTCTCGAACTCCTGACCTCAAGTGATCTGTCTGTCTCAGCCTCCCAAAGTGCTGGGATTACAGGCATGAGCCACTGCGCCCAGCCTAAAATACTTCGTTCTTTAAGTACACCAAGAGTACAGCTACTTTAACCATCTCAACTTGTCAAATTCTACCTCCTTGCCTCTGTTTCATTATCTTTGAATATATGCATGTGTCTGCCTCTTTCTTTTATCTGTATCTCTCTCTCTCACACACGTAAACACACACATGCAGAATCTCGTACAGAACTGTTCTTACATATTCTTTGACTCAGAATTGATGAATCAGATCATCTTATATAAAAGTTCTTAAGCTTATTTTGTATACTGCAAAAATAGTGTGTACATAAAATAAGGAACACTGTTGACCAGTTTTCAGTTCAGCAAAACAGAAATTTAATACATAGGTGCGTGTACAAAAATTGAGGAAGGGTCACAGGAAAAATATCACTTACCTACTTAGGAGAGTGCCATGACTGAAGTCAGGAGTTATATAATTACTTTGAATTCAAGCCAGTTCTTCCCGTTTAGGATGGATACTCCCTTTTCTTGTGAAAACGTTAACCATTTCACTGTTTTCTCTGCTGAAAACCTTTCCTAATCCATCTTACCATAAATAGCATATTATAGTCTGCTGCTAATATCTCTATTCAAGCTATATAAAATTTTAATCACAATTGCCAGAATTTGACCTTTAATTAAATTCCCTGTGATATAACCTTTCTTAGAGCCCTTTTGCCTTAAGCCCACTTCTAACTGAAGCTGGACCTAGTGAGCAGGCCTCAGCCAGGCCATTATGGTAGAGGGGAGAACCCTGGCCTAATCTCCAAAAACACTGGGTTTGAGTCTCAGCTATGTCACTAGCTAACTGTATGATCTCACATAGGCCACTTAATTTCTCTGTACCATATTTCCTTGTCTAAAAAAGGATAAAGCATCTACCTCTCAGAGCTAAGGTTTAAATAAGGTAATTATGCAAAATGCCAGAAGTAGCCTCTATGCCTAGCAAGTGATAATTTCCCAGTAAATGTCCATGTATTTCCCTTACTCCTCAAGCTGAAGGGAAGGGATTGGCCTAAGTTATTCCCTGAGGCTTCATCTTGCTCTAGCTGTCTATGCTTTTGAGAAGCCACTTACTTCAGGGTGTGGAGAAAACAAAAGGAAAAAAAATGCTGGGTTAGTAGGGTTTCAAGACCTCTGTGAAAACATTTCAGAGATTGAAAATACAATGAAAACAAAAAAAAGATCAAAAAGCCAGGAAATCATCACCTTGGTCCAGAGAACAGGAAAACTAAAAGCTTCAGTTTCCTCAACTGCAGTAGGAGCAGCCAGGAAGGTTGGGAAAACAATGTTTGGTTAGCCTGATAACGATCTTCAGTGATGATGCTAGGCAGGCATGGCCTGACCATTCCAACCGAAAAAATGTTGAGGTCTTATTAATGTATTTGTTTTTTGTGAAGGGACATCAGAGCAAGAAAATGAAATACCAACCCTGTGTGGCACTGACAACCTCTGAGCTCTTCTGCCTTCCCTGCAGTTACAGTTGGGGAAGCAGACATCAGTGTGTATGGAGCGTGCAGACCGTGCAGCACCTTGCATCTGTAGGCTGCTACCGACACACACTGAAACCAAAGCTGGCCATCCCCAAGTTGTGGAGGGGATATTGTAGCCTGACATCTGGATGTCTGCACTATTTATAGCTCAGCTCAGCCCAAACCCCAAAAATCAGGATGGTCACAACTAGCTGGGAAGTCTAGTTTCCCATACAAGGGCAAAACTGACAGTTCTTGTCTTGAAATGGACAAGCTTAGGCTTATTCATCATGTTATCAGACTTGTTCACTGTGTTACGGCTACAGACCTTCAAGGGCATTTGGCCACGTGCTGAGAAGTATACTACAAGGTTACTGCGGATCCCGAGTAGGGGAAGCTTAGGAATCCTTTAGTCATCCACCGTTGGTGGAAATCAGAAATTACTGCCCTTGGTAATCAGGCTTCTATCTTTATATGTGTAAAAATATACATATATCTGAATTATAAATATATTTATATATTATATAAATATATAAAGCTATGAAGAGAGAAATATCTATAAATTATATATTATATAAATATATAAAGCTATGAAAAGAGAAATATCTATAAATATCTTTAAATATTTATATGTATCTTTAAATATAAATATATAAAGATATTTATATATCTATATATTTATAGAAGCCTGATATATATTAATATATAAATAAATTATAATATATATATTTATATATAAAGATAGAAGCAGCCTGATTTTATATATATTTATATGAAGATGGTAGGAGCCTGATTACCAAGAGCAGCACATTCTGTGACCCATCTTCAATTTTTGGCCTTTCCAGTCTACTCCAAGTGATCTATATGACTGGAAGACAGAGACCCAGTGGGTGACTGGGTTACTGTTATTGGGTATCCTCTGAAGGTTAGGCTAAGTCCTGCCAGGTCAATGCTATGCCTGTGACAGAGTAACAGGCCTTGAGGACAAGGTTAGCACAGCATGCATAGTCTCTCTTTGTGTTTCACAAGGCTCTGGCCTTTGTTCCACACAGTACTCTTAAAGTTTGAAAAATGCCACAAGTATACTATTACTCTTAAATGGATAATCATAGCTACCATTTATTGACACATTACCACTGCGTTAATTGCTTTACATGTATTATTTAGTCTCCCCAGCAGATACCGTTTTCCGTGTGTTCCATTTGCTTCTGGTTTGGTTAGCATTCCCCATCCCTAACATTCTCCACTTTACCACTACCAGTTCCCAAGAAGATAACATGTTAGAACTGATTATCCACCTCCCACTAAGAACTGACAGGGCCGATTCAGTCTTGCCCTGCATCTTTGTTTGGGCTGAGATAGTTTCACCCCGGCATAACATTTCTATTGAGCTATAATCTTCCTCAAGCTCCCACTCCTCTTCAACCCCCAAACCTTTCCATTGGCCTTCAGTAACTTAGAGTCAGTCCACAACATCTTCATTCATCATCCTCTTTACTGCCTCTTGCTCTAATCAGTACCTGATTCTACCTAGAATACCCTACCACTTCTTCAGACACTTGATTATAAGTAAGTCGCCTACTCAGGAAAGTCTTTGTCTTCTATATCACCCCATTCCCTTATCCTGCTTTTCAGTCAATAACAGACATACAGTAATGGTCCCATAAGATTATAATGGAGCTGAAAAATTCCGATTACCTGGTGACATCATAGTTGTCCTAATGTAGCACTGGGTAACAAGCCTGCTGCCCTGCCAGTCATGTAAAAGTATAGCACTTATAATTATCTACAGTGCATAATACTTGATAATGTATGTAATATGCATTATCATATATATGTAATATATAAACCAGTAACAATAACTGTGTTACTGGTTTATATATTTACTATACATTTTATCATTATTTTAGAGTGTACTCTACTTATTAAAAAAAAAAAAAAAGATTAACTGTAAAATAGCTTCGGGCAGGTCCTTCAGGAAGTATTCCAGAAGAAGGCATTGTTATCATAGGAGAGGACAGCTCCGTGCGTGTTACTGCCCCTGAAGACCTTCCATGGGACAAGATGTGGAGGCGAAAGACAATGATATTGATGATCCTGATGCTGTGTAGGCCTCGGCTAATGTGTGTGTTTGTGCCTTAGTTTTTAACAGAAAGGCTTAAAATTAAAAAAAATAGAATAAGGATATAAAAAAATTTTTGTTCAACTGTACAATGTGTGTTTTAAACTAAATATTACTACAAAAGTCAAAAGTTTTTCAAACATTTAAAAGTTTATAGAGTAAAAAAGATTACAGTAAGCTGAAGTTAATTTATTATTGAAGAAAGAACAAAACATTTTTAATAAACTTAGTGTAGCCTAAGTGTAGTGTTCATAAATTCTACAGTAGTGTACAGGAATGTCCTAGGCCTTCACATTCACTCACCACTCACTCATTCAAGAACAACTTCCATTCCTACAAGCTGCATTCATGGTAAGTCCCCTACACAGGTGTACCATTTTCTGTCTTTTATATAGTATTTTTACTGTACTTTCTCTATGTTCAGGTGTGTTTAGATATACAAATATTTAACCATGTGTTACAGCTGCTTACAGTATTCAGTATAGTAGCATGCTGTGTAGATTTGTGGCCTAACAGAAGTAGTAGGCTATACAATATAGCGTAGGTGTACCATCCAGATTTTTTTTTTTCCTCATGGGTCACTGAGGCTTTTTATTTTGAGCACAGAACCACTGGGGATCTTGCCTGTGGCCACCCCGGAGGTGACACTGGAGGCTCACATGGCTCCAGACACTTGGTGAAAAGTGAGGCGAGAAAAGCAATGATTTGGGCCAGTTACGCGACTGCAAAGCTAGAGCTGCCCAGCTTCAGGGAGCTTGGCCGCTGTAGAAGTTCTAAGGAAGCAGTGTAAACTCCACAGCAGTGGGCAAGTGGAGCTACTAGCAGGGCCCCTGCAAGTGTTGGCTGGGGGCCTCGAGCTGCCTGAGCTGACACAAGGGGAGGGGTCTAATTAGCCAACAGGTGACTGAAAGGCTGGCCTGCCCACAGCTTACTTGGCCAGGGGGTTTCTGAAGTTCCTGCCGGCAAACAGCCTTGCTGCCCAGCTCGTCTTCATTTCTGAGGAGCTGGTTGTACTTGGCTAAGTGCTCAAATCGGCAAGGGGAATCAGTCTTGATCTGCCCAGCGCACAGCCCCACCACCAGGCCAGCGCTGAAGGTATCTTCAGTCTCCCCAGAATGATGAGACACCATGATGCCCCAACCATAGGCCTGGGCCAGTTTGCACGCCTGCAGGGACTTGGTCACAAAGCCAATCTGGTTCACTTTGAGCAGGAGGCAGTTGCATGACTTCTCATTCATGGCCTTGACAATCCTCTTTGGGTTGGTCACTGTGAGATCATCCCCTACTACCTGGATTCCTGCACTGGCCGTGAACTTCTGCTAAGCTCCCCAGTCATCATGGTCAAAGGGATCCTGGATAGACACCACTAGGTAGCCCTTAATGAAGGACTTCTACAGGTCAGCCAGCTGGCCAGGTGAGATGTAACTGCTGGGGTCACTGGGAGACTTGAAGGCCAGGTCATACTTCCCAGACCTGAAGAACTGGAGGCCACTACGTCCATGCCAATAACCACCTTACCGGTGTAGCCAGCTTTCCTAATCAGTCTTCAGCAGCTCCAGGCCTTCTTTATTCTCCAGGATTTGGGGAGCAAACCTGCCTTCATCCCCCATTTTGGTGGCATCTTTCCCATATTTTTCCTTGATGACATTCTTCAGGATGTGGTAAACCTCTGCTCCAATATGCGTGGCTTCCCTGAAGTTTGTGGCACCCACTGGGAGGATCATGAACTCCTGCATGGCCAGCTTGTTGCCAGCATGGGAACCACCATCGATGACATTGAACACCAGGACTGGCAGAATGACTTCGGAGTTGCCAGCCAAGTCAGCAATGTAGCAGTATGGGGGACCCCATTCTCAATAGCACCAGCTTTGCAGATGACGAGGGACACCCCCAGAATGGCGTTCGCACCAAAATTATATTTATTTTCTGTTCCATCCATCTCAATCATCAGTTTGTCAATCTTCTCTTGTTCTGTGATGTTCAGTGTCTTGCTAACCAGCAGCTCTGAAGAGACGTTTTGCAGTGAAGAAATCAACCTCAACAGTGGGATTCCCACGAGAGTCAAAGATCTCCCTGGCATGGATCTTGAGAATAGACATGGTGAATTTCTAGCTGCTGGGTTTCATCACCTGGGAGAGAAGCAGAGGGTGCTGCAGACACCGAGGTGAGCGTTAAGCCGGCGAGGTCTCCCATCCAGATTTTATAAGTACACCCTATGATGTGCACACACAGTGAAATCATCTAATGATGCATTTCTCAGAAAGTATCCCCGTTGTTAAGCAACACTTGACTATATATCTATTATTTTCTGCCAACCCACTGGAATGTAAACCTTGTAAGTTCAAGGACTTCTGTTCATTAATAAATCCCTAATGTTCAGAACAGTATGTGTCATATTATCTTTGCTCAATAAAATATTTGTTGAATGAATGAATTCATGATGGGAAACTGAGACATAACATGAGTAAGTAAGCTGTCTCAGGTCACATTGCTATTAAGCAGCCAACCGGGGTCTGCATGATTGCAAAGCCTTGGCGCATATGCACCATGTTACTCAGCCTCTTGATGGAGTACATGAACATACAACAAGCAGGAAGATTCTGACCAGACCAGAATAATCAATAGAGCACATTAGAGGGAACTTATCAATTGGGCAAGATCCTACAGTACCAAAGCTTACTATTCTTCGTTATTTATTTGATTAAATTGGAAATCATCTTTTTTGAGTTGTCACTAATGCAAGCAAAATGCAAGTAACTAATATTTGAGGATGTGCCAATAAATTCAATATCCTTAAAACATTAGTGCATTAGGGGTCGGGCACGGTGGCTCACACCTGTAATCCCAGAACTTTGGGAGGCCAAGGCGGGCAGATCACAAGGGCAGGAGTTTGAAACCAGCCTGGCCAATATGGTGAAACCCCATCTCTACTAAAAATACCAAAAATATTAGCCGGGCGTGGTGGCCTATGCCTATAATCCCAGCTACTCAGGAGGCTGGGTCAGGAGAATCACTTGAAGCCAGGTTGCAGTGAGCCAAGATCGCATCACTGCACTCCAGCCTGGGCAACAGAACAAGACTCCATCTCAAAACAAAACAACAAAACAAACCATTAGTGCATTAGCCTAAATAAAAACAATGTATAACTTTCTTACCTTCTTGGTAAGGTTTAAAAGAAGATGAACGTGGCCGGGCGCAGTGGCTCAAGCCTGTAATCCCAGCACTTTGGGAGGCCGAGGCGGGTGGATCACGAGGTCAAGAGATCGAGACCATCCTGGTCAACATGGTGAAACCCCATCTCTACTAAAAAGTACAAAAAATTAGCTGGGCATGGTGGCACGTGCCTGTAATCCCAGCGACTCAGGAGCCTGAGGCAGGAGAATTGCCTGAACCCAGGAGGCAGAGGTTGCGGTGAGCCGAGATCGCGCCATTGCACTCCAGCCTGGGTAACATGAGTGAAACTCCATCTCAAAAAAAAAAAAAAGAAGATGAACGCTATGCTGGGTAAAGAGAAATCAGGAAGCGGCTAGATGACTGGTACATTCACACAGCGAAGCAGTCGTGCCTGTGTAGAAACATGGAATGGATGTAGCTGTATATGTGGAAAAGCAGACCCCAAAATGCTGTATACACAATGATGACATCTCTGAAAATTCTGTTACCAATAGAATTGTAAGAGACCTTGAGGTTGGCCGGGCATGGTTGCTCACGCCTGTAATCCCAGCACTTTGGGAGGCTAAGGTGGGTGGATCACGAGGTCAGGAGATGGAGACCATCCTGGCCAACATGGTGAAACCCCGTCTCTACTAAAATACAAAAAACTAGCCAGGTGTGGTGGCACGTGCCTGTAGTCCCAACTACTTGGGAGGCTGAGGCAGGGGAATCACTTGAGCCAGGGAGGCAGAAGTTGCAGTGAGCTGGGATCATGCCATTGCACTCCAGCCTGGAGACAGAGCAAGACTCCATCTCAGAAAGAGAAAGACCTTGAGGTTCATAAATAGTCAGTGACTTGAGGGTTTAGAATTTATTTGGTGATTAATGTTGGTCTTGATGTTTAGATGTTTCTGTTTAACTGTTACTTCTCAGATGATTATATAACATAAAAAAGAAGTAGTACAATGTACCATAATGTGAGCCAAGCAAATACGTCATCCCCATCTGCTGCACATCCTTTTCCTTCCTGCTGTCCACCTCCACCGGTCGCTGACGTTCAGCACTGCCTTTCCCAGGCTTCACCCCGGCCTTCCTGTTCCCTGACTGTGACCTCTGCATGTTATACACCACCTGGCTCCAACTGCATTTTCTTCCTTACTCCCTTGATTACTCTCAGATTCTTCTCTGTCATTGTTGTCTGAGGGTTTTTTCACTGCTCTGGCCTTCCTGTCTTAGATAAGTCCTTTTGCTTATCTTTTCCATACCCTGGAGCACTCTCCCAGCCTCTTTTTCTGTGCAGTCCTCATCCATGTTTTGCCCTGTCTGATTTGCATGCCCATGCTCCAGTGCTTTTAGCCCTGCCTGAGGAAATCCTGTGACTGTTCCGATGTGATCTGGCCCCTCTGTCTCTACTTTGCTGCTCTGAAATCTTTGTTTCTCCCATCTAGTTAGGGTTCTTGATAGGAAACTGTGGAAATCTACTCTGGCTGATTGAAACAGAAAAAGGATTTATTGAAGGCTATCAAGAACTTGGAATTACCAGGAATGTTCATTTAGCAGGCTTAGAAAATATAGAGGGACAAAGTGGGAGCTGAGCAGCTAGAACCCGGACTGGAATTCCATGGCCACAGAGCTGGTTTCAGGAGACACTGCTGCTACTGTTGCTGGACAGTGGACATTGCACCTGGCACCACCGACACCGGATGCTGGGCCCCAGCCAGCAGCACCTTTGCTACCGGGACAGAGTCTCCTCTAGCCTTGCTCCTCTGTACCACTAGCTCCTGGTCAGATCTGAGCAGAAACAGCTGGCCAAGTCACTGGCCCATCTGTTAGCTGCAAGGAGGCCTAGAAAGGAGTGTCTCACTTCTGCTGTGAGAAGGCGCCCTGCCTGTAACCACAGCTCATACACTGGAAATCGCTTAAACAAATTCTAGACAGCAACAAAACAAAAAAAAAAAGACCACATGGTCCATTCCTGATCCATAATGATTGTTCTATTAAACGTCCCACAACTTCCTTAAATCCTCAAAGCTACTTCTTCTAACCTCTCACTCAGCAAGAACTCTGGAATATAATTTAATGCAAAACTAAAACTTTAGGGATCACAGGTTTATACACAAAGATGTTCATAATAGTATGATTTAGAATAACAAAAACGGAGTCAGCCTAAATAACCATTTCCGTTAAGAACCATTTCCATTAACAAGAGAATGGTTAAATTACTTATGAGATCTCTATAGAATTAAATATATACAGTCATTAAAAACCATGGGGTTTTTAAAAATATTTTTAAAACGAATGTAACTAAAAATAACTTTACTCAGGTTATGTATAAGCTCTCACAATTGCAAATGTGCATATGTGAACATATTTTATATTAGAATATAAATATATACAAAGACAGAAGTTAGAAGAGAATGCACGAAGATGTTAAGATTGGTGAGATTAAAAGGATTGTGTTCTTTCTGTGCTTCTCTGTATTTTTCATACTGAGCTGAAAAGTTAATACTATCTAAAAGAGGGCAAACTTTCCATGCCACTATTTTTATCTTTTATCATATTCTCAGAAAGCACAACTTTTCCCAAACCAATCTCATGAACCAAATACTTTTAGTACTTACTCTTTTCTCCTGATATTGAAAGTATTCACCCTTTTCTATGTGATTATTTCCTCCTTCACTATCAGTTTGTTCACAGTGATCTTTATGTTCACATGTAGATTGTTCATTCCATTCTGTAAACCCTTTCCCCAGCCTTCTTGGCTTGTCCGGCTGACACCTGCTCTCTCCCTGCTTACTCTTCCCTTGCCCTGTATTTTGGTCCAATAGCCATCTCTGAGGTTTCTATTACTCTTCTCTTGAACAAATCTGAAGATCTTTTCTCTGCTTCTATCTTTGTAGCTCTACTACCTGCAAGAAATGGTACTGATCATTTCATTATCTTTGACACACTTGGGGATAGGCAAGGGATCTTCTAACCTCTTGTGGTTTTCCTCTTGTCTACCCCTTCTTAAAGCACCTTTCCTGACCTTGCTTCCTGTTCAGCTTTACAGCCAAGCTTCTTCTCTTTCTTTATCTACTGGCTATTCCCACATGTCAGTGTGTTCTCCCTTCCTCATCTCCCATTTACCTGTCTGCATGGTGGAGCCATGTCCCCATAGTTCATGACCTCTCTCCAGCCTTCACCTCCATCAACAAGAGGCTATCAGAAAGTCTGGGTTTGGGCCAGTGCTTTAGAGTTGGACTCTGCTTCTCTGTCCCGTCTCTTAAAATTGAAGCCTTAATTGGACTCTTCATCTGCCTATCAGTCTCACCTTTACGTGCTCTCTCTAGGGTCACCCGCAACTCCATGATCTCTGACCTACTAACCAACCCAGAATGCCGAAGTTCTTAGCTCATATTTGGCAGAGGTGGGCGGGGGTGTTCTACTGGGTCAGGAGTCAAATTCAGACTACTCAAGTTAAATATGTCTTTTCTATTTATTTATTTATTTTTCTTATCTTTGAGTTTCCTGAAAATACATCTTTTCATACGTGCAGAATGTTATGTTTCAGCCAATGGAACTTGACCTCTGATGACCCAAATCTACAGAACAACCCTGTTGAAACTGTTCTTGATCCTTGACCTGGCTCATCTGTGCTCATGACCTTGTATTTATATTGGTCAGGTCCTCTTTCCATTTTCTAGAACCATATAACATTATTTTTAGTATATCTCTTAGACTTCCTGCTCTTGGAGAAGTTTATTTATTGGTTTGTTCATCATCCAGCAGACACATATTGAACCCCTACTGGTTTATGCTGTAGATACTCACAGGCCAGTCAGGGAGTTGGACAAAATAAAGGGCTGTGTCAGTTAGTATGCCTCTTATTGCCAGTAACAGAAATCCTGATTCCAATGACTTAAGCAGAAATAGAATGTATTGCCTCACCTACCTGGCAAGTCTAGGGACAGATCTGGTTTCCTTCAGGCACAGCTGGATTCATGGATTGTAATGCTGCGTTTGGGACCTAGCCTGTCTTCATCTCTTGGCTCTGCTCTGCTTTGTGATGGCTTCATTCTCAAGCCCTCTACATGGTGGCAAAATGGATGTCAATGTAGCATCAAGGCCACATCCTCCTCAGTTTCAGAACAGTAAACAATATGCTGCTTTCTCAGCAGTCCCACCAAGTGTTCTGCTAAGTCTTGTGGTTTCTGACTGGACTGTGTCCTCTTCCCCAAACCAATGACTGTCACCAGGGGAATTTGATGCTCTGATTGGTCAGACTGGAGTCATACATCTTCTTATAGCTGGGTGTGGAGTCTGGTCAGACTGGAGTCATACATCTTCTTATAGCTGGGTGTGGAGTCAGCTCTATACAAACACTTAAGTTGAGAGCAAGGGATGCAGTGGTTCATTCCCCTGAAGAAAAGGTTATGGATGTGGGATGGTTAAAAAAAAAAAAAAAAAAAAAAAAAAAAGCTCTCAGGCAACCACATAAGTGTATGGATAGAACTACAGATGGTCAAGTTTGGCAAAGGGAACGTTTGACCCAATATAGGGTAAGCAAAGACCCACTCCTACACTCCCTTGCTTCTTCCTTTCCTTTTTTCTTTCTTTCAGCAAAATTTAGTGAATGGCTACTTTGTTCTAGGTGCAGAGAATACACTGTCCTAGCAGTGGACTCTGCCCATAAGAAGCTTACAGAGTAGTGAGGAAGAGAGATGGCCAGGGTGATGGTCTCACGTTCATTGAGAATTTATATTTTGAGAAACAGAAGTATGAAGAGCATTTCTGTGTTTTTTAAAATTAAAAAGACAGCTCCAATCATTGTATCATTTAACATCTTTACTTAGACTGTCTCAGTGAACTCTGCTTTGTTCCATGCTTGGAATAAGTCTCTCTGGTATGCTTCTTTGAATAATGAAGACTGCATAATCCACTTTTATTTTTTTGCCTAGACTGCTGCAAAAAGCAGTAAAACCTTTGTGTAATTGAAAGTACCTTTCCTTAGAAAGTAGCTTTGAGATTAGTTTGCTTCTTTTTTTTTTTTTTTTTAAGTCCTTGATATGTGGGTTTGTGGTTTTATTGTACCAGGGACTTTTGTAGTAAGGTGCTTCAAAATATACAGATACAACAGAGATAAACAAAATATCTTTAATTTACACTTTTACCTTAACAGTCTCTACTTCTGACCTGCGGCAGGTTGTTAATGTATCTCCCACCAATGCCAGTCATTTTCCTTCCCATATACAGACATCTCTATCTGGGTATACATAGTTTGTATATTGAGAGTTGATTCAATGTTGAACACATGGATTTGTACATTTTTTAAAAAGCAACAAATATGAAATTATTTCTGTGGCATTCAAGCTTGAGCAATCCTTACATTATTTTTTAGCTGTAGTTTTTATTTTGTTCTGTACTACTGAAACAAAGACTAAGAAAAGCAACACAAATAATCTGAGGATTAGGGAGTACGTTAATATGGTGGTTGTCAACTGGAGACATTTGGAAGTGACTGGAGTCATTCTTGGTTGTCTTGATTACTGGAATCTTGTGGGTAGAGGCCAGGGATGCTGCAAAGCATGCTAAGATGCACAAGACAGGCCCCCATAACTAAAAATTATCCAGTCCAAAATATTAATAGCACCTGGCAGTAATAGGATTTTTGGAATTCTAAACATTGAAAAGATTCAGAGCAAGTTTGTAATTTAAGTTTAAGTCAAAGATAGAGGAAAGTTATAGTTATAGAACCCTAGAGCTGAAAGGAAAAGTCATTTAGTCCAGTCTACTATTTTCTAGATAAGGTAATTGAGTCACATAGGAAAAAAGTTACCTGAAGCACCTTAACTCCTTCACCTCCTAAACATGGGATCAAGCAACTTGTCTAACTTCTGTGTACCTCCCTTTTCTCATCTGCAGAAAGGGATGATACAACTTGCTTGTACTCACTTCGGCAGCACATAACACTAAAATTGGAAGGATACAGAGTTATCAAAAAACAAAACAAAAAAGAACTTACCTCAAATGATTGCTGTGAAGATTAATTAAAATGTAATATGGCTGGGTGCAGTGGCTCAAGCTGTAATCCCAGCACTTTGGGAGGCCAAGACAGGTGGATCACAAGGTCAGGAGTTCAAGACCAGCCTGGCCACTATGGTGAAACCCCGTCTCTACTGAAAATACAAAAATTAGTATGGTGGCATACGCCTGTAGTCCCAGTTACTCGGGAGGCTGAGGCAGGAGAATCGCTTGAACCCGGGAGGTAGAGGTTGCAATGAGCCGAGATCACGCTGCTACACTCCTGCTTGGGCAACAGGTTGAAACTTCATCTCAAAAAAAAAAAAAAAAAGTAATACACGTAAAATGTTTAGTACAGTACTTGGCCATAGCGCACTGTTAATAAATAGCAGTGGTGAGGGCTGAGGTTGTGATTGTCATTTCTGCTGTTGTCCAGAGTCAGAGCTGGTTTACAGTTTGTTTAACCCTGTTCCCCTGACTCTCAGTTCCATTTTCTTTCCACTACACTGCCTCAGGGGACTATGCAGAAAGGTTATAGGAGTAACTTAGTGGAGATTAAAGACTAGTGTGGACAGCAGCTTAGTAGCTGGTAATTCAAGAGAAAGTTTGAACATAAATTCTCCATAAAAGACAGAAAGGGCGTTTGTGGATTGTAGGTAGAGAGCTTTGAGGAAGACATAAGGAAGAGTGGTCTTATCTGAAACAGATTATTTTCCCAAAGCCCTGTGAATGGTGTTCCAGGTGGTCACGCCTCCTGGTGGAGCCTAGACCACGTGATCTTTTTCAAACCCTATAGCCCTGACCACATTCACATGGAGGCAAGATGGCTGTCTTTCTGTCAGAGAGAGTCTTTGAAATGCTGGGGTGGTATAAACAATATAGAGATGGCTGGGTGTGGTGGCTCATGCCTGTAATCCAAGCACTTTGGAGGCCAAGTCGGGCGGATAACCTGAGGTTGAAAGTTCAAGACCAGCCTGGCCAACATGGTGAAACCCTGTCTTTATTTAAAAAAAAAAAGTTTTAAAAATAAAGAAAACAATATAGACAGTACATAGGGGACCTTTCCAGCTCTAAGATTCTCTGGTGTCTGCTAAGTTTTGTGGACCTCAGGTTGGTAAGATCATGTGACATTATAGAGCGTGCCCAATAGGCATATGTAGACAATCACAAACCTCTTGTTTTATGGTTTGGGGAATAAAATGTTTTATTAGATTTTACTAATTCAGTCAACATGAACATATGATTAAGATGTTGTATAAAATGCTTTTTCCTCAGAAAACAGTAATATATTATCTTACCAACAATGCTCTGAAATAGATTTTCTCTTATTTTCTTAAATGGCTTATAAAAATTCTTTGCAGTCGTTCTGAGTTGAATTTTTACTTCTCTTGTTACGTTAGTCAGCTAAATTGTTTTTAATTAGTGGCTTTCTACAAAAATCTGCAGAATTAAAAGCATTAAAACTCTTCTGTATTACGAACATAGATTAAACTGCTCTTGAGGGAAAAATCTCATTCATATGGTAGTTTTCTCTTGGAAATCTCATTTGTTGGATTGAACACCTAAAATGAGTCCACATCCCACAAAAATATTCTACATAGTCAATCAAAGACATTTTCTTCCGCATCAAGAAGAAGTTGGTGAAAGAAAACCGAGTGAATCTTAGTTGATTTTATCTGTTTTCTATATATTTGTTTGACATTCAAGGTCCACAAAGCAGTCAGAGAAGGGCAACACATGCCTGTCCAATGAGTGCTGACTGAGCACCAGGCACCGTGCTAGGAGTTAGAAGTTAAGTGACTTGCTGTGAGTCACACAGTTGGTAAGCAGGAGAGCCAAGACAACCCAGCTCTGCCTGGCTCCCAAGTACTTGAACATGCACTGTTTGCTGCATCCTGGTTCTTGACAGAGAAGGACTTAGGATAACAAGTAAATCCCCTCTGAGATCAGACTATTCTTAATGCAAAATGCCTCCCTTAGATTATTATTCTGTATTTTCCTTTGACCTTCAACTTTTTCTTTCAGGTGTTGTGTAACGGACCAGGAACATGTGTTCCTATCTGTGTATCTGCCCTTCTCCTTGGGATACTAGGAATAAAGAAAGTGATCATTGTCTACGTTGAAAGCATCTGCCGTGTAGAAACGTTATCCCTGTCCGGAAAGATTCTGTTTCATCTCTCAGATTACTTCATTGTTCAGTGGCCAGCTCTGAAAGAAAAGTATCCCAAATCCGTGTACCTCGGGCGAATTGTTTGACAAATGGCAACTGACTTCTTTAGAATTTTGCAGTTAACAGTAGTATGTACTCAAATTGGAGGGGGAAAAAACCCTACATGTTTATTGTAAGGTGTCTGACAGTCCTGAGAATTATTGATGGTAAGGAATAAAAAGTGTACAGATGACTTAGTGAAGAAACAGGCTTCTCTTATGAAACAAGCATTGATAAGCAATAACTACTGAAAGTTTATGCCTCTGTAAACCAAATTTCTTTTCTAGATAAAAATATGTATCACCACCTGAAATTTTCTTCTGACTGTTTTAGTGGTATTTTTTAAAAACATAACTAAATATAGAGTTTATATGATTAGTAGCATTTCCTGTCCTACAGCTTTTTTAAGTATTCTGTATTTTAAAAGAAGAGAAAAAGAAAGGTATTTCTGAGTTTTTGTTCAGATACAAAAGGCTTTATTTCCTGTATGGAAACACTGATGTCCCCAGTGAATCCTTTCAGCATAAAGGAAGCAGTTGTATTAAATTGGCTTCATGACAATTTGTACTCCACAGGCCTCCAGAACTTTGAGCATAAACCAGTATCTTTTTTTGTGCTTCAGTCTTGCTTTTTGAGTAGTTGGCCTTAATACAGAGTATATTCTAAAATCTCTTGTTTAATTGTTAAAATAAATTAAAAGATGACCATTGTCATAGTAATAAAAACATGATTCTACTTATCAGTAATTCAAACTCTCAAAACATTAACAAAATGCTTTAGTAAATACTACACAATGTCATGGCTGTATCTGTCCCTGGCATTTTGAGATGTTTAGGCTTGCTAGATTATTTACTAGACATTTGTATAGTGCTTGCTGTATGCCAGATATACCTTTAAGTGTTTTTCAGATATTATTTAATCTTAAGAACTCAATGATGTATGGACTGTTATTATTCCCATTTTACAGCTGACTTGTCCAAGACCACATGACTAGTAAGTTGCAAAGCCACAATTCAAGTTCAGGTAAGGCTGGCTTCATAGCAGGGCCAATTTCATGGGTGTGTGGCCTATGCAGTCACATAGAGTTCTACACTTAAGAGGGCCCACACTTGTTTTAATGTTCTGCTGTCACTCTCGAATTTCTTAATAATTTTTTAAACAATGAACTGATATTTTAGACCCTACAAACTATGTCGCTGGTCCTGTGTTTCTGTGTTGAGACTGTGTTTCTACTGGTGCCATGTCTACTGTAATAGAAGTACAACACTTAGTGCTGGGCCTGGCCCAGGGAGCTCCGAAAACAGGAATTCTGTTTCCATCCCTCTAAGCTCTGCTTCTTTAACAAAGCAACAAAAGGAAGGAAGGAAGGAGGGAAGGAGGGATGGAGAGAAGGAGGGAGGGAGGGAAGGAAAGAAGGAAGGAAGGAAATAGGGAGGGAGGGAGGGAAGGGAGGAAGGGAGGAAGGGGAGGGAAGATCCTCTCCTGTAGTATTTCAGTTTATATATCGTTTTATAAGTATGATATAAATCTAAAGAAATGGTGATTAATGAAGTGATTGAATTTTAGTGAAAAGAGACATGATTACCCACGATCATGTAAAATTTAAATCCTAAAGCTGATCTAGCCTTTCTTCTTTCTTTTTTTTTTTTAAAAAAAAAGTAAAAGAAATAACTTCCTTCTCTGAATCAAGTAACCAGAGGTGCATCTGTCAGCCGGACATTTTCCTAGGTTTTTGGCTGGAGAAATGTGTGGCCAAAGATGTCTCAGAATGGTGAGAGTGCTTGACTGTCTGGATTTAGTGGGCCTGGGGCAGCCAAGTGATAGTTCACTGTGCTTTGATTTTAATCCTCAAATCTTAGGCACTGGCTGTTTCCACTGACCTATAGACCTGGAGTATCAGACGGCCTATTAGTATAATTCAACAGAGGCTGAGGTGAAATAAGCCTTGACTTTTCTGGAGAGAATGTGATTTTTTCAGGGACAGCAGCATCTGCATTTTATTCCTGTGTAAGGCTTTCTCTGCTCTGTACTTTGTTCCTAAGTGGCACTAGGTAATTGAATGGTAAGGGAAAGTGAACTGCATTTAGTGAATGCCTCTCTGTGCTGTGGGGCAGCTTCCCCGGGCCCCCACTGGTAATCCTGCTGCAGAGGCCCCCGTCAGGTCAGAGCTTACAAAGATCAGACCAGAGAGAGTTGTAGAAAAGATGCTATAATTTTTTCCAGAAACATATGTCCCAGATGTTTTGCAGAGCCTTAACTTAAGACAGCGGTTAGCCTGGAATGTCAGAGAAAGAATGTATGTGTGTTGTATCAAAGTTTAGAAATATTATATCTTTCATAGGTTCAGGCTGCTGTGCACTCATTCAGAGCCAGGCTGAGGTGCGTTATTGCATCTTCCTGCTCATTCAGGTTACTTGGTAAACAAGTGCACGCTCTGCTGTGTGTTATTGTTATGGCTAATTTGAGTCATCAAGGTCCCATTAACAAAGGGGGCTGGTTTGAGATTATGGTAGGGGCACAATTTCCCTGCTGTGCGTTCCCGTGACATTCAGAAAGAGAGTACTCTAGTCTCAACTCAAACTGAAGAAGGTGAGTAGCTAACTTGTCCCTTCCAATTCCTCTTAGAACACTCTGGAATGCAACTTTTACTGTAGGAGACTGTTCATGAAAAAATTAATTCAATCAGTCTTCAAATGAGAGGCAGGGAAACCACACATCCTGCCCACACCTACTTCCCTGGAAGATTTCTATCTGCAGTTCAGCCATCCTAAAAGGTCTCAGCAGCTTGCCAGGTCAGAATGTCTAACTGTTTCAAAAAGGATGCCCAAACAAAAATCATGACAGGAAACTTTAGCCTGGAACGAAGAGTGCTATGTAACCGTGTCAACAAGAGGAGTGGTGTACAATTGTGAGTTGAGCAGCAAGACGTCCTTGCTAGGAAGGAGATGGCCCAAGCTTCCCCTTATAAAAGCAACTTGAAACACATTATTTTATCTTTCAAAGATACATGGTAAGTTAAAATTGAGAAACGTACCCCTTTACTATGCAGTTCCTTGGGTTGAAATCAGTGCTTTATTTTTTCTGAAAAACCCCATCCCCCAAAAGGCATTTGATAGCAATGTATTAAGCACCTTTTACCAATGATAAGAATGTTATCATAAGTATTAAAGAAAATTTTCCTTCTCCATACGGGTCAGCGTTTGAAGCCCCGCGGGGTTTCTTGATAATGTCAGCCCTGACACACAATGAGCAGACACCCAAATCTTGTCCACCCTGAACATTCTTTTGTTAGGGCCCATCACTCTAGCACTCTAAAAACAAATCATCTGCAATTGTGTTCTTGCTGCCAACTCGTTTTAAACATGAATTTGACACAGCTCCTCCTTTCCCCACTGGAGTAGTTAACTGATGCTGGCCCACTAGCTTCATCATGTCCCTCAAGCCACAAACTTCGGGATCATTTTTGTTTTTTCACTCTTTCCTTACGCACATGTAATTGGTTGCCTTTTAATTTCATTCTCCCCAGAATTTTCTCTTGTCTTTCTTGTCTCTCCTTGAAATTCCTTTTACTGTTTCCTTTCTTTCTCATCACCTATTGATTCTGCCTTTGACTTAGTTCATAGCTACCCTTTCCTTTTCAGTCCCATGGTTACATCCTAAGCCAGCTCTTCAACAAAAATGTCTGGCTTGATGAGCACATTTATTGAAGAACTGAGGAAACACCTGTGGAAGGAACAAATGAACGATTTTGTTAATTATTTATTTTGTCTTCAGAGACTACACCTCATGCCAGTTTTGTATCCTTGTTCTACTTTTTTCTTTTTTTTTGAGACAGAGTCCGGCCCCATCACCCAGGCTGGAGTGCAATGGTGCAGTCTCGGCCCACTGGTTCACTGCAACCTCTCCCGCCTGGCTTCAAGCGATTCTCGTGCCTCAGCCTCCAGAGTAGCTGGGATTACAGGCACACGCCACCACACCCAGCTAAATTTTATAATTTTAGTAGAGATAGGGTTTTACCGTGTTGGCCATGCTGGTCTTAAACTCACAACCTCAGGTGATCCGCCCACCTCAGCCTCCCAAAATGCTGGGATTATAGGCGTAAGCCACCACACCTGGGCCTTGTTCCACATTTTATAATATTTATACCAAAGAGAGGTTAAGTAATTTATTAAAGATTATAGAACTACAAAGTGACAAAGCTGAGATTTGAACCAAGGCAGTCTAGCTCCAGCCAGGCTTACCTTAATAGCTATGTTAGTTTTTTTTTTTTTAAAGGTGCTAGAAAGGAAATAAATGAGGTCACAGGGTAGTATGAGAGTAGAAGGTACAGGTAGTTGGTGTTCTAGATGGGAAAACCAGGAAAGGCCTTTCTAAGAAAGTGATATTTTAGTTGAGTTCCAAAGTTCCAAAGGATAATGCCTTAAATATTTGTCCTCCTACTTCACTTCCAACTTAGATTTTGCCTCACCCACAGCCTTTGTCTTCAGCTAGTTTGAGCAAATTCTCTAACTAACTCTGTGACATAGCCAGCCATTGCAAAGGTTAGTGCCGAGTTCCACACCATCAGATCGCAGTCCTTGTACTCAGAAACACCTGTGGAAGGAACAGGGAATGGTCTTGCTAATTATTTATGTTTGTCTTCAGGGACTTTGCCTCAGGCCAGTTTTGTATCCTTGTTCCACTTTTGATAGTTTTTATACCACAGCTCTACAAAACATAGGCACTAATTAAATACTTAAATTACTTACAGCTTTAGACTTGTCTAGGTTCACTTCAGTTATATTTTATCTAGACCAGTGTTTCACAAATATTTTGGTCCCAGGACCTCATTATACTAAAAACTTATTGAAAACCGACTGGGCGCAGTGTTTTACACTATGTAATCCCAGCACTTTGGGAGGCCGAGGCAGGCGGATCACTTGAGCCAAGGAGTTCAAGACTAGCCTGGGCAACACGGTAAAACCCCATCTCTACAAAAAATACAAACATTAGCCAGCCATGGTGGCTTACACCTATATTTCCAGCTAGTTGGGAGGCTGAGGTGGTTGGATCGCTTGAGCCCGGGAGGCAGAGGTTGCAGTGAGCCAAGATCATGCCACTGCACTTCAGCCTGGATGGCAAAGCAAGACCCTGTCACAAAAAATAAAGTAAAAATAGAAAAGTCCAATAAGCTTTTGTTTATGTGATCTATGTTTGTCAATATTTACCACTGTAGAAATGAGAGAAAAATTTTCATCATGAGAATACAAAAGGACATATTCCATTGGCTGTCAGAACAATATCATCACACACCATGTAGCATCTGGAAAACTATACCATCATGAGAATAACAAGGAAAAGGTGAATAACATGTTAATATTACTATGAAAATAGTTTTGACCTCATAAACCCCAAAAACACCTTGAAGACTCCCAGGGACCCCAGGACCACATTTTAAGAACTGCTGCTCTATATAATGTCACTTCAATGAATTCATCTCTCTCTCTCTTTTCTTTTTTTTTTTTTTTTTTTTTTTTTTTTCCAAATAGATACAGGGTTTCATTATGTTGTCCAGGCTGGTCTCAAACTCCTGGCCTCAAGGAATCCTCCTACCTTGGTCTGCCAGAGTGCTGGAATCACAGGCATGCAGCACTGTGCCTGGCCTGTCTCCTCTTTGGTCAGTCAGTGATCTGTATATTAGTTTTATTGCTGTGTAAAAAATTGCCACACATATATTGGCTTAAAACAATGCATTATCTCATAGTTTTGTAGGTTAGAAATGCAGGCAAAGAAGGTTCTCTACTCAACATCTCAAAAGGCTGAAGTCAAGATGATGGCCAAAGCTGAGTTCTGATCTGCCACTCTGAATTCTCTTTCAGATGCATTTAGATGGTTGTTGACAGAATTCGGTTCCTTGCAGTTGTAGGATTCATGGTGGTCTGTTTCCTGTCTTTTAAGGACTCACATGACTGGGTGAATATAATATCCCTTTTGATTAACTCAAGGCCAACTGATTAGGACCGTAATTACATTCCTTTTGCCATGTTAATGTAACATAATCAGAGGAGTGATATGTCGTATTCACAGATCCCACTCATACTTAAGGATAGTAGATTATCCAGGGCGTGTAAATCAGGCAGTAGAATATTAGGGGGCCATCTTTTTTTTTTTTTTAAGATGAAGTCTGACTCTGTCACCCAGGCTGGAATGCTATGGTGCAGTCTCAGCTCACTGCAACCTACTCCTCCCTGGTTCAAGCAATTCTCATGCCTCAGCCTCCAGAGTAGCTGGGATTACAGGAGTGTGCCACCAGCCTGGCTGATTTTTGTATTTTTAGTAGTGATGGAGTTTCACCATATTGGCCAGGCTGGTCTCGAACTCCTAGGCTCAAGTGATCCACCCGTCTCAGCCTCCCAAAGTGCTGGGATTACAGGCATGAGCCACCATAACCGGTCTGGGGCCATCTTAGACTTCTGCCAACCACAATCAGCCAGATGGTTTTTGTTTCGTTTTGAAAAAAAAAAATTAACCTTTCACTTGGGCCACCAAACTCCTACCTTCAAGTTCCAAGTAACCAAGTTCTCTAATATTTTTTTAATATGGGAAATCCACATCTCCCAAACTCTATCCCTTTTCCAGCAAGTTACTTTACCTTTATGTAAAATAAGTATAATAATGGTACCTACGTTAGAGTTGAAGTGAGCACAAAACTAGATGATGCATATACTGGGTTTAGCACAGAGCCTGCTAAATAGTAAGCCCTCGGTCACCTTTGTCTCCACCAGTGGTAGCTCCCTTGGTGTGTGAAGAAGGCTCTCCTGAAACTAAGCACAGCAACCCTCTAGGATGGCTGTAATCCAAGAAAACCCAGAAAATTTGGAGAAATTGGACCCCTTATACATTGCTGGTAGGAATGTAGAATGGTCAGCAGCTGTGGAAAACAGTTCAGCAGTTCCACAAAAATCAAACATAAAGTTATCATGTGGCCCAACAATTCTACCTATAGGTATGTACCCTGGAGAATTAAAAACATATGTTTACACAAAAACTTGTTCGCAGCAATATTATTCATAATAACCCCAAAGCAGAAACAACCCAAATGCTCACCAGCTAATGAATGGATAAACAAAATGTGGTACATCCACGCAGTGGAATATTACTCAGTCACACAAAGGAATGAAGAAATACTAACACACGCTACAGTGTGGATGAACCTTGTAAATAGTATGCTAAGTTAAAGAAGCCAGCCACAAAGACAACAAATGCATGATTCCATTCACATGAAGTGCCCAGAGTAGGCAGATATATAGACAGAAAGTAGCTTAGGGATTTCCAGGGGCAGTGGGATGGAGAAATGGCAGGCAACTCCTAATGGGTATGGGGCTTCTTTTGGAGGTGATGAAAATGTTCTGGAATTCGAAGGTGGTGCTGGTTGTACATCTCTGTGAATATACTAAAAGCCACTAAATTGTTTACTCGGTGAATTTTATGGTATCTGTAGGTATTCCAGTTGACAATCACATCTTAGTATAGACTTTGAGTTGTCTCAATCAAGGCACTGGACATGAAAGAGGAAAAGTCTCCAGATGATTCCAGCCCTCCCATCTGAGTCACTCCAGCCTTTCTGGTCTTCCCAGCTGAGGCTCAGACACTGTGGAGGAAAGAAAAGCTCTCCCTTCTGTGCCCTGTGATTTGCTGATCCACAGAGTTCACAGGCATGATTAAATGGTGGTGGTTTTCCACTGTGAAGTTTTGGAGTAATTTGTCACAAAGCAATAGCTAATTAGAAAAATAACCTTTCAGAAGGAGTTTCTCCAAAGCGTGGGTACTTAATATTGAAAGAGGAAGAAATTTCTTGCCCCTCAGGCAAAAGTCAGAAGATGTATTTCTACACCATGGATAGGAAAAGGATTTTTTTCCTCCTTTCTCCTTGGCCTGCATGCAGCAGTGAAACAGAAACCAATGGATTCTTTTAAATCTTTAACCATATGCAGATGAATAAGCAAATGGTTGGACTTCATTCCTAATCTCTTTTCCTTTCCTGTATAACTGAGATTTTTTTTTCCACTCTAATAAACTTGAGCATTTAAACAGAAGTCATGTGTCACATATATGACGATTAGCAGCAAGAATGTAGAAAAGGAGATAGCGGTTGAGCACTAAGCCTTAATTAATACCCAACCATTCAACTGAAAATAAGAACAATGTTTCTGGCAAAGAAATTAAAAAAAAAAATCTGTCCAATCTGGAATCATTTTTTTTTCTCTCTCATTCTTTTAAGGGTAATGATTTAAAATTAAATGACTGTAAAGGGAACTTTTTAGAGTTTTCAATTGAGCTCCAGTGACTGAAGTGCAGTAATCTTTGTATGACATCAAGCAGGGCCACCCTCCCCATGTCTGGTCCCCAGTGGACTGCCAATCCCCAGAATGTACACACTGAGACTCGGAAGGGAATATAGCCCAACGAAAGCCAAGCAGCAGCAGGAGGGATGAAGGAGTGTGGGGACAGTCTCTTCCCACCCCTCAAAAAAAGGGAAAAGAAGCTTCATTCTTGAAAGAAAAGGGAGAAAAACAAGACTTTTATGGAAATACCATATACAGAGTTGGCAGAAATTCAGCAAGGAATAAAAAGTATCCAAAATGTTCCCTTACTCAGTTCCAGTCTGGCAGACAAATTAAAAGAGGTTCAATTTTCAAACCGATTTGCCCTGAATTATCTGGACCTAAAACCATGCAAGGCATCTAAAAAGACTCGTGGTTTGGTCCATTGTCAGCCCAGTTGAACAAGCGGAGTCTAAAGCAGCCAGATGGAAAAAGCTTATAATGTTTTCATAAAAATCTTATAAAAAAAAAATAAAGTGTTTGTGGATGAAATAAGAGGCCTGAGATTTGATCAAAAATCCATTGCCAAGAGTGGGGCAGGAAGGAAGAGTTTATAGATGAAACAGGATTAGCCATGCGTGTGGAAGCTGAGTGGACAGTGGGTACATGGGGAATCACAGATGAGCCAATTATGTTCCCTCTATTTCATATAGTTTCAGCATTTCCATAATTAAAAGCTATAGAAATATATATCATGTAAGAAATTTTCGGATGCTAAAAAGCCAAAGAATGTATTGATTATAGATAAATGAAACAAGCTAGGTTTTGAAATGAGAACAGGAAAGGACACTTTCAAATTACTTTTATTTCACTTAACTAAAGGAAAAAAAAGTGGCTCAAGCCTGTAATCTGAGCACTTTGGGAGATCAAGGTGGGGGGATCACTTGAGGTCAGGAGTTTGAGACCAGCCTGGCCAACATGGTGAAACCCCATCGCTGCTAAAAATACAAAAATTAGTCGGGTGTGGTGATACACACCTGTAATCCCAGCTACTCGGGAGGCTGAGGAAGGAGAATTGCTTGAACCTGGGAGGCAGAGGTTGCAGTGAGCCGAGATCGCACCACTGCACTCCAGCCTGGGCGACAGTGAGGCTCTGTCCCAAAAACAAACAAACAAACAAACAAAAAGTGTCAGTCTGCAAATCTGAACCTGAATAGGTTTCTCTGACTTGAAATAGTCTATGCTGGGCCTTTCAATACACTGCTGTCAAGTATGAAATGTCACTGTAATCTTTATCCACACAAGGGCTGTGCCCCTCGTTTGGTAAATATTTGAGATTTTCCAACATCAATTTGACAAGACCTTTACAGGTGACTTAAGGGTGCTGACTCCCATGGAAGGACCCCCTTTCTCCAAGGGCACACTCCCAGCTCTGTGTCAGAAGTGCTGTGTGTGCACTGACTCATTTCGTCCTCAGACCCAGGCACCTGAGGCCCACACTTTAAAGACACACACTTGCCACTTGCCTCCCTGTGGGGATGGAAGCGCCACACATTTCTAGACCAAACTCTGGCTGCCCAGGCTCCCCAAATTCCCTGCTTCAGTGGCCCAAGCCTGCCTCTTGGGTTTGCATGGGCCTCTTGCCCCATGGAATGCAGATGAACTGTGCCCGGGGGCTGAGAGATGGCAAGGGTGGTTGCAATGGGGAAGGGTGCGGCAGGAGTTAGGACCTGCACGCTGTGAAAGGCAGGATGGAGCCAGACGCAAGGAGAAGGGAGGAGAGGGGCTGTGGCAGAGGTTTTTTTTTTTTTTTTTTTTTGTGGGGGGGACAGAGTTTCACTCTTGTTACCCAGGCTGGAGTGCAATGGCGCGATCTCGGCTCACCGCAACCTCTGCCTCCTGGGTTCAGGCAATTCTCCTGCCTCAGCCTCCTGAGTAGCTGAGATTACAGGCACGCGCCACCGTGCCCAGCTAATTTTTTGTATTTTTAGTAGAGACGGGGTTTCACCGTGTGGACCAGGATGGTCTTGATCTCTTGACCTCATGATCCACCCGCCTCAGACTCCCAAAGTGCTAGGGAGGTTTTTGTGTATACTCTTACCAGGGGTCCTGGAAATGTTAGGAGTGGACCTAATGAGGTAAGTATTATCATTACCACCTTTTTTGGAGGAAATAAAACTGAGAAAGCTTGAGTCGTTTGCTTAGGGTTGCACAGCTGGTTAGCAGCAGAGCCAGGGCTTAGCCTGTCGTTCTTGTGATTCCATGGCTCTTCCCTTGCATGCTCCACACAACAAAATCCACAGAATCCGCAGGTACCCAAGGCTCTCATGAGATACAGAGACAGTCCTGAAAAGCTGTCTTCCATCAGTTAAGCTGCTTTTCTACTCCGTACTGTGTTATCGGTGCCAACTCAGAAGGTGGCAGACAGAAGTGGTGGCAAAGCCTCATCCAGAAGAAATTACCATGGGAAGTTGATTCAACAGAAAAATATTTGATGCAAGAGTATGACAGTTAATCCTAGGATTTCACTTTTTGTTCTGAACTTCTGACCTACAGCTGCTAGTCCAACCACGGAATGTCTAAAAGGTACTTTAACTCGATTTTAACCTTGTCGAGCGAGTATTTGGCCAATCAAATAAGTAGGTCTTTGTTTATTTCCTTTAAACTCTAAAGCCAGGAAATTACTTTTGATACATTAAGACCCCTGCCTTCCCTCCAAGGACATCCTGAGGCATAGAAATAAAATCTAGCCAAACGTATTTTCAATTACTATTCATAAGGAAACACCCATCACATTATAGGTAATTTGAAAAAGCAGATTTATGGAAAAAACTGTTAAAATGTTACAGTGTTATTAGAAGGCATAATTTGTTGTACTTACTACCAAGTAGTCACTTTTGGATATGTTTTGGATACCAACTGCAAATATCTAAAGTTGGTCAGGCGTGGTGGTTCATACCTGTAATCCCAGCACTTTGGGAGGCCGTGATGGGTGGATCACTTGAGGCCAGGAGTTCAAGACCAGCTTGGCCAACATGGTGAAACCCCATCTCTATTTTTATTAAAAAAAAAAAAAATATATATATATATATATATATATATATGTTAATAGTAATAATAGTAGTTGACAATAGTGAGTGCTTATGCACCAGGCAAAATGCTGAGTCTATAACATGTATTGACTCAATCCTCACAGCAACCCTGGAGAGTAGTATTAGATTGGTGCAAAAGTATGTGCGGGTTTTGCCATACTTCTAATTGTACTTTTCTCCCTATTCCAAGTCTATTTGCCATACTTTTAGTGGCAAAAACCACACTTACTTTTGCACCAACCTAATATTATTATTGCTTCTTTACAAATAAGGTAACAGATACAGAGAGGATAGTAAGCTTGGAACTAACGTTATATACAGAGGGGTTTATCCAAGTACTATTTATAATCAAAGAATTGGAAATAATCTAAGTTGGAAAATATTTAATATATTATGGTATGTCCATATAATGAACTATGGTGCAGCTATTAAAAATCATGTTCTCTTTTATTATTTTTTTTTATTTTTTTTTAAAGATGGGGTTTCACCATAATGGCCAGGCTGATCTTGAACTCCTGACCTCAGGTGATCCACCCACCTCGGCCTCCCAAAGTGCTAGGATTACAGCCATGAGCCACTGTGCCCGGCCCAAAAATCACGTTCTTAAAGAATATTTAATGGCATAGAAAAATGCTTAAAATTTTCCCTTAAGTATATTTTAAATGATGCAAATAAATGTGTATTATGAGCACAATTTTACTTATGCAAAATTTAAAAATACATACAACTATATAAAATATTTAAAATAGAAATCTGAGTTAAGGAATTATGTATAAAGTTTATTCTACAGTTTTAAGTTTCATTTTGGTTATGTATTATGTAAGAGAGAAAATAAGATTTTGAAAAATGAATTCTTGTGAGCTAGTACCTCAATATAAAAGAGCTATACAAAGGAGTATAAAAAAGGGAAACATTATAATGTGGTCTAAAAAATACTATACTGGCAAGTGTAATAAATAATAGTGGAAATAATTACTTAATACGCACGCGTCCAATACTTACCGTTTTACATGCAATTAATGCAACATCTCACTTGATCTGCACGATGACACAGAGGTAGAGGTAGTCTTAGCTCCCGGTTTTCAGATGATGAAAATAAAACTCAGAAGAGGTTGTAACTTTTCCAAGGCTCTGCAGAGGCTGCATGGCCAGGCCAGGGCTAGGATCCTCAGACAGTCACCATTCAGCATCTGTGAGAGCAGGCCCAGTGTGCAAGCAGAGCCAGACTCTGTTGGATGGATTGGCCACATTCTGGCTTACTCAACGTGAACCTGAATGAGTACGGAAGCGAGCTAAGAGAGCCTCATGCCAATGTATGGGAAGGCCAGTGAGATGAGAATCAGATCCGAGGTCTAGTTTTGGTTCTGTTATTCATCAAGTGAGGCAAATCCTTTGACCTCTCTGGGCCCTCTTTGTTCCTCTGGATACAGCACAGATGTAATCAGGCTTCCTAGGACCCATGTCGGCCCTAGAGGTCAGTTGCCTGAATTGTCACATGCCAAAACCCTAAGTAGATTCCAAAGGCTTTGAATAGCAGCGTGATTTTTACTGAAGATTGAGAAGGTGTAGGGCAGGCTGGGTTGCATCACATATCACCAGCAAAACATCCTTAAAGATTTCTTGAAATACTTTTCCCCCCAGATTCCCTTTTCCTCTACCAGCTGCCCAGATTCTATTTTCCCCCCTCTCCTTTCCCCTTTACAAAGATATTTTTCCTGTTCCTTTCTCCAGTCACACTCAAGATTTCTCCCTATTCCAAGTCATTTTCATTCAACAAATGTACATATACATATACACATATGTGTCTCTGTGTGTGTGTGTATATATATACGTATATATATACATATTTGTTTATATATATATTTGTTATCCAGCCTGGGTGACCTTGTCAAAAATACTTGTATATTTAGATATATATATACGTGTGTGTATATATATATATTTGAATATTATATTAAATATATTAGAGATATATATTGAATATATATATTTTCAAATATTTGTTGAATGAAACCACTGCACCTGGCTTCGTTCAACAAATAATTTTGGCTGGGACATGGCAGTGGTAGCTCACACCTATAATCCCAACACTTTTGGAGGCCAATGCTGGAAGATCACTTGAATCCAGAAGTTTGAGACCAGTCTGGGCAACATAGCAAGGCCCTATCTCTTAAAAAATAATAATTAATTCAAAAAGATAAAAAATTAATTTTAAAAAGCCAAATATTTTTAATGTATCTACCATTTCCTAGGAATATTCTTGGTGCTAGAGGATACAACAATCAGTGGATTTACAATCCATCCCTTTCTTATCTAGAGGAATCGAACTTTGTCTCACACCTTAAGTTTGCATGCAGCCAAAGGCAGGGCCTTTAAATTACTAAAACATTTTTTTCAGTGTTAAATATAGAGAGATGAGTACTTTTTTGCTCTCAAAGGGCCTCTTAGCTGTATTTTTAAAAATAATTTTATGATTTTATAAAATTTAACTGATGGCAATATCTCCTTCCAAGACACTGATAATCATTATAATAAGCATTTGCTGGGTACTCACGGTGCCTCTTCGCACTGTATTAATTCCCTTACATTTAATCCTCACAATCCAGTAAACCATAAGTACTATTCCTATTTCTCTATAAAACCGACATTTAGAGATGCTCTGTGACTTGCCTCAAATCAAACAGCTGCCACATGGCAGATCGGACATTGAGACCTCGTCCTGCCTGACTTTGGAGGCTGTGCTCTTTAGCCTCTGTGCTTACTGTACCACCCTTCTCCCTCCTGTTGGCCCTTACCCAAAGGTGTGGCATTGCTGGGCTGGGAGTATTAACAAAGTACTAGAATTGATTTTCCTGCAGTTTTACCATGTTGTCTCAAGATTTTTGCCCTCTGCTAAAGTACCACTGGAATCAGTTTTATGAACAAATCAGATTTCCACCGACCAACATCTTTGTGCACCTACCACATGCCAGGCACGATTACAATGCTGTTGATTCATTATGAGCCTTAAGAAATTATCTGTGGCTGGGCACCATGGTTCACGTCTGTAATCTCAGCACTTTAGGAGTCTGAGGCAGAGGATCACTTGAGGCCAGGAGTTCAAGACCGGCCTGGGCAACACAGCAAGACCCAATCTCTATAAGAAAATTTTTAAAAATTAGCTGGGTGTAGTGGCATGTGCCTATAGTCCCACCTATGCAGGGGAGGCTGAGGCAAGAGGATCCCTGGAGTCCAGGAGGTCAAGGTTACAGTGAGCTATGATTGCACCACTGCACTCTAGCTTGGGTGACAGAGCGACATTCTGTCCCAAAAACAGAAAGAAAAGAAAAAAGAAATTAACTATGTTAAAATTTTTAAGGTTGAGATAATAGAAACCCAACTTAAATTAAAAAATAATTTTGATTCAGATAAACAAAGTCTAGGTCTCAACCCAATTTCAACACCTGATGGATTCAACATCTCAAACAATAACTGTCAGGGCCTGGTTCCGGCCTCCTCTTTCTTCGTGGCCCTGCTCTTCTCTTCCTGTCTTCATTCTGTATGCAGTCATTCTCTAGCTGGCAAGCAAAACAACCACCAAAAGCCTCAGGTTCACATCTCCCAACTCAGCAACCCCAAAGGACAGAGAATGCTTCTCTCTTGACACTCATTTATCAATACCAGGGATGCCTTTGACTAGCTCTGCCCAAGTCCCATGAACCAATCATTATGATCAGGAAGGGTCAGGCCTGTGATTGATAGCCCCATCAATGCCTTATGGAGTAGGGGAGAAGTTACCCAAAGAACCCAAAAGAGAAGAATAAGAAAGTGGATGGGAGAAGCCAAATGAATAGATGCAATCATCTACCACCTGGTCTCTGCCATCAAAGAGCTTTCAGTTTAGTTGAGGACATGGACACATGAACGAAAAGATAATGTGAAGAAGCATAACACTTGCCTAATTGATGGCACACTGAAATGCAGAAAACCCGACCTTCACCACTCCGCGAAAGCTTTCTGAAGCTCGCCCCCAGTGAAGGCTTCTAGCTCCCCTGTAGTTCTTGTCTGGCTTCCTTCTCATCCCCCAACTGCCGGCACCAGTTTCCTGTGAGCGTTTCTTAGTGTCAACCCCAGTAATGGTGGCGGGAACGGGAGGGAGGCCCAGTGGACAAAATGGTAAAGTGCGGAGATTCCCACTCACATGGCAGCAAATGATCTTTTCATCAGAGCAAGCAGAGTAAACGGGTGCTGGCTGTTTGGTGAAGCACATAGCGTAAGACCCAAGAAAGGAATAAGGAAGGAGCCAAGAGGAAAGCAGAAAAAGTGTAATTTCTACTATTAAAAAAATTAACTCTGAAATGAACTGTTTATTTTTTGCTGGACATGTAGAGTAATAATACAGCCTTTCTTTGATGGAAAAAGCCCTATTCATTATGCTTAGAGAAGTCACTTGTCTGCCTCTCAACATGCTTTAAAGTCATGGGCTTAATAAAGCCACTCCAGACTCCTAATTGGAGTCTCTTTTCTTTCGCTTTAGTTTTCTTTTTATGTATTTCATGTTTCAAGTTGTTACTATAGCCTCATGTCGGTTATAATTCTTTTTTAAACAAAGTCTTCTTAAAAGACCGCCTTTGTCTGTAAACCAATGACAACTCCTAGAGGGATTTATAAAGAACCAGAAAAAGTTTTATATTTCTGTCCTAAAAACAATGGAGGAAGTAGCAACAGGTCTTTGGGGAGCTGCCCATATATTCTTCATATCAACATTGGCTAGAGTGATCCGATTTGAGTAACAGCAGTCATTGAATTCTTACAAGCATCAGTGATTTTTGTGGAGGCTCTAACTTGGTATCAATCAAGACAATTCTGATTTAGAATGTCAGGGTTTTTATGAATTTGTTGTTTCCTCTATTGTCTAGTCACATAATTAAAGTATCCAAGGGCTACCACATGAGTCCTGGTTTTGTTAAGGACTTTTCTATTGAAAAAAAAAAAAGAAAGAAAGAAAGAGTCCTGATTTCTATAAGAATGCTGAATGTATAGATTTAAGTGTAAGGCAATGCATGTTAAAAGGCATATGCCTGTTCTGAAAAGGAAATGAGTCAGTTACAATGGGAGCATTTCCTTACTTTTTTCTGCTGCTGCTCTGGAGACGGGTACAGTGGTCTCAAACCCAGATTTGTTTAACCAAACCTGTTAACGTTATTTTTTCATAAATTTAATGGATTGTAAATAGGAGTTTAATTTACTCCATACCCAAATTATATATTAAATATTTTGGAATACTAAGGGTTTGGCTTATACCATTGTTTGCTGAATAATATAGTCAGTAATCATATATCCAACATTTTGGATCTTGTTTTCTCCAACTTCTAAGCCAGGGATTCTTAAACTGGAGTCATGGAAATGGCTATGACTTTGGGGATTTATGTATATCTCTGCATTTTCTGGAAGACAAGCTATAGATTTCATTAGATTCTCTGTATACCTTCCCCTTTCCCGCTGCAAAAAGATACTAAAAGTTTCTGAGGCTTTTTAGAGAGGGGCATATTTATTTATTTATAAATTCTTTTTTTTCAAGCTGAGAGTTGAAATTTAATGGAAATGCAGATAAGCTCATCTTTCCTTCTGTGCCTATTCAATCATGCTGCTCTTCCAAAAATGAAGAGTATAAAACTGTCTCTAAGGACAGCAGAATGCCAGAGAAAAAGGTAGAAAACAAGAATAGTAACCTTTTTTTTAAGAAAATAATTTTTTTTAACAAAAATCTGTCTTGAATTTTTTTCTCTCGAGTCTCTCAGCCACTGTTAATTGTTATTTAGTATTCTTCACTGTGAATTACTTTGTGGGTGACTGTAAATTACTAGATTCTATTTTAACTAAAGGAGCCAACACAGCAAATTTATGTTCTGTTATAAATTAAGTAATGTGATGACATATGCTTAGTGGTTAGACTGACATGCAAAATAAATCAGATGTAATCATGTGAATGTAAGTTTGAGATATAAAATAGCCATCATGGGGTTGAAACAAAAGACAGAACTGTAGGCATAGGAGTTTTCCAAAGCAGAAATAAGCTAATTCTGCTTGCAGTCAGCAAAAGAAAAATAATTTAAATTGGATATTTTTCTTCTTCTTTGAGTACCATCAAGAGAAGTTAATAACTCAGATGAGAGACTGGGTGTGGAGGCTCACGCCTGTAATCTCAGCACTTTGGGAGGCTGAGGCAGGTAGATCACCTGAGGTCAGGAGTTTGAAACCAGCCTGACCAACACAGCAAAACCCCATCTCTACTAAAAATACAAAAATCAGCCGGGTGTGGTGGTACATGCCTGTATTCTTAGCTACTTGGGAGGCTGAGGCAGGAGAATCACTTGAACCCAGGAGGCGGAGGTTGCAGTGAGTGGAGATCATGCCACTACACTTCAGCCTGGGCAATGGACTGCAACTCCATCTCAAACAAAACAAAACAAACAACAAACTCAGGTGTGAAAACACCGAATTTAGAGAGAGAAGGTTTGTAAGTGGACACCCTCACTTATGCTTTTAGAGGTGAGGACACAGGACCAAAGATACTCCAAGACTCAGGTGGCTAGTCACAAAAGCCCCTAAAACTAAGGCATTCTAGCTCCTAGGTTGACTTTCCACTGCATCTTACTTAAAGCACTAAAGAGAGAACAATTGATTTTTGAATTATCATGCAAAGCTATTGAAGAAGACACAGGCTAAGCATGGTAGCATCTGTAATCCCAGCACTTTGGGAGGCCGAAGTGCGAGGATCACTTGAGGCCAGGAGTTCAAGACCATCCTGGAAAGCATAGTGAGACCCTATCGCTACAAAAATTTTTTTAAAATAACCGAGTGGTGGTGTGCGCCTGTAGTCCCAGCTACTAAGGAGGCTGAGGCAGGAAGATCGCTTGAATATAGGAGTTCAAGGCTGCAGTAAGCTATGATCATGCCACTGCACTCCAGCCTGGACAATAGAATGAGACCCTGTCTCTAAAAGAAAAAAGAATACACAATTAAAACACATTTATAATACTTGGAACTCAGATAAACGGCTTGACTACCATGAGAGCTAAAGAGATACTGCCTATCAGTGAATAAATGATGAGAAGAACACAAACTAAGGCTAAATTTTGTCATTCTAGTTTTTAGAGCAGAAGCTAATTTTTTAAACTGACTTTATTAAAATCATTTTCTTCACTTAAATTTATACTTTCCATGTGGAGGAGATAAAATTAGGGAAATGAAGAACTCTAGCTTTTTTGAACATCGGTTTCTGTATATTTGAATTTTCTTCCTGATCAGGTAATCATCTGTTATTAGTATAATTTTGATTAAAAGAAAAGACTCCTACACTTGAGGGTTTTGTTTGCTGTGCTATGCTGCTCATCTACAAGTTTGACACTAGCAGTTGACTATTTTTCTATGCGTAGCCCATCAATGGAATTCCAAAGAAAAGAAAAATGACCTCATTTTATTTGTGGAGAAATTCAGTCTTATTTCCTTTCTTGCATGCTTCTCCAAGGAAAAATAGAGACCAGAAATTCAGTTAAAATAGAACTTATAACTGGAAGAAATTTTGGCATCTTACCCACAACACATAGGGAAGCCGACTGCTGGAGGCTAAGAAACTCCCAGGGTTAATTGCGGCTAGTAAATATGGATTGCAGGGCTTAAATCCCTGCCTCCATTCTCCCATTTATCCTCCCATTACCCAGGGTGATTGCATTCCTGCAGTCAAGGACATAAATCATCCAATTTTACTTCCCATTGGTTTTCTATAGCTCACATTGGGCTGTCCCATAGGGAAGTCATCATTTGTTATGAGATAGTCTTGCCCTGTCGCCTAGGCTGGAGTGCAATGGCATAATCAGGGCTCGATGCAGCCTCTGCCTCCAGGGGTCAAGCAATTCTCCCACCTCAGCTTCCTGGTAGCTGGGACCACAGGTGTACACCCTCATGCCAGGCTAATTTTTGTGTTTCTTGAGGTTTTGCCATATTGCCCAGGCTGGTCTCGAACTCCTGGGCTCAAGCAATCTACCCCTCATTGGCCTCCCAAAGTGCTGGGATTATAGGTGTGAGCCACTGCGCCCGCCATCACTTGTTTTGTAAGTTTCAACTCCCTCATAGATCCTGGCTAATAGTTAGCGTGTGCCTACCATGTTTCAGGACACTCTACATAACATTAGCACATTTACTCTGTAGGGACAGCTCTGTAAGACAGCTGCCTTTGTCCCTATTTCCCATTTGAGAAAACTGAGAGAGGTTAGGACGTCTGCACAAAGTCACACAACTGGTAGGTGGTGGGACTGAGATTTAAACCTACATAAATGAGATTCCAAAACTTACTGGAAACACTACTGGATAGAATTATGTTTTACTCATCCTTATTTTCCTGACAAGTACTAACATATTGCTATACAAACAGTAGGTACTCAATAAATGAGTTTGCAAAAAATGAACAAATCATAGATTTAGTAAGACCAATGCATAAAAACTTTTTAAAATGTTATTTTTGTCCAGGCGCAGTGGGTGGCTCATGCCTGTAATCTCAGCACTTGAGGGGACAGAGGCAGGTGGACCACCTGAGGTCAGAAGTCCAAAACTGGCTTGGCCAACATGGTGAAACCCTGTCTCTGATAAAAATACAAAACTTAGCTAGGCATGGTGGTGCACACCTGTGATTTTAGCTGCTTGGGAGGGTGAGGCAGGAGAAATGCTTGAACCCGGACGTCGGAGGTTGCAGTGAGCTGAGATTGCACCACTGCACCCCAGCCTGGGCAACAGAGCAAGACTCTATCTCAAATAAATAAATAAATAAAATAAAATTAATGATATTTTCGGCCGGGCAGTGGCTCACACCTGTAATCCCAGAACTTTGGGAGGCCGAGGTGGTCAGATCATGAGGTCAGGAGATTGAGACCAACCTGGCCAACATGGTAAAACCCTGTCTCTACTGAAAAATGTACAAACAATTAGCTGAGTGTGGTGGCGTGTGCCCTTAATCCCAGCTACTGGGAAGGCTGAGGCATGAGAATTGCCTGAACCCAGGAGGCAGAGGTTGCAGTAAGCTGAGGTCGTGCCACTGCACTCCAACCTGGTGACAGAGCAAGACTCTGTCTCAAAAATTAAAACAATTTTTTAAAAAAAGTTATTTTCAATACTTCAGGTATGTTTTGCTCTACTCTTAAGGGGAAAAAACAACCTAACAAACTAAAATTCAGCAGCCCAGTAATTCATCAAGTGTCCCTGCCATCTGAGAGGCACTATAGCAGAATGGTTTCATAGCTGGGCCCTGGGGCCAGGCTGCCTGGGTTCACATCCTGTCTCACTTCTCACCTGGGCAGGCCACCGCACTTCACTGTGCCTCAGCTGTTTCATTTGTAAGGCGAGGACTAGCGTTGAAACGTCTTTATAGGGTTGTTTTGAAGATGAAGTGAGTTAATAGATGTAAAGCACATAGTAACACTCAGTAAACACTCTTATAAGAAGCTTTATTAACCTAAATATGTTTCTTCAGAGCCCTTGTAAAACCCTTGCCATCCTTTTGCGGTAAAGCATTTTCAAAAAGTACCATCCATCCGGGGTTATGTCTGTGCTCTTTTCCTGAGTGCTGGCTGTGTCGACACCATGCCGTTAATGTCTTCTGCTCCCTGCACTGCGGTCAAAGGCTTTTCAACGTGGCCTTGGATCCCATGGGTTTGGGGCAGTTCAGTGTACCTGGAAGCATGATAACAGGAACTGAAACGGCAGAAACTGAAAGCAAAATAAAATTCAGCCAGGAAACACTTAGCTGTTTTTCCCTTTGCTCTGCGTGGGGAAAAAAAAAGGAGGAGGAGATAAATCAAAACCTGTGAAGTCCAGCATGTATTTCAGGGTTGTTTTGTTTTAATTTTCTAAATATAAGTACAGTCCTCATTCCTCTCTTCAGAAAATATCTATTGAGTGTTTACTGTGGGTGTGCCCTGATTCCCCATAGACATCTGGTGGCCATCTATCCTGGATTTTCTAGAACAATCCTAACTTTAAATGTTTTTGGTTCTCTTCATGAAAATAAATTTAAAAGGCAGTGGAAAAAAAGGCTTTCTCAGGCCCCATGACCAGAGTTTCGTTTTCTGTTTACTTTCAGCTGTGTTTCTGCTTGCCCCAAGGTTAGGAGCCGCCCAGTAAAAAAATCTCCAAGTCCTGAAGGGCTACAGGAGCCAGGATGGGGAAATTACCAGCTGGTATCCTCTGTTTCTCCTCTAGAGGAAGCGTTTTAAGAGTTAAAATTTTCATCTGTGACTGTGGTTGTTTCTTTGGAGCTGGCAATACTGAAAACTAACTTTTTGTGTTATACATTCTTATAATGTTTCGGTTTTCTAATACTTTTTTAATGAGGTGCATTACTGTGATAAGCAGAAAAGAAAATAAAAGTTTTTTTAAACTACTGACTTACTTCCACAAATAAAATAGACATTCTCCTATTTAGCAACACAGTAATAAGTGGTAGTAAAAAACAATACGCTCCCTGAGGACAGGGACCGTCTGCTTTTCTCATCTTAACATTCCCACAGAGAAGCACTGAATAAATATCCATGAAAGGAATGAACAAAGGCCTCCTTCATATTCCTTAAAACATCTTCACTTTCCTGAAAGAACATAGTAGCTCACCTTAACCATGCCAAAAAGCATATATACTCTATGTAAGTCCAGATTTACACACAAAGTATTATTTACCTGATGAAGGGATTTATCAGGTTCTTTCTACAGCAACAGCTCCTCAGTCGATTTGAAGTGTGACTTGATTTGCTTCATTTTTCTTATGAGATAGTGGAATAAACTAAAAGAACTTCGGTAAACCAAGAGTCCAGAGTGTGAACCCTACCAGCTACCTGAGTAGCTGGGGCCCAGATGTGCACCACCACACCTGGCTAATGTTTTTTTTTTTTTTTTTTTTTTTAGACGGAGTTTT